>NW_027412088.1:58658024-58930524 GCF_047663935.1 Musca autumnalis
GCCACTACATATGGTGCCTATGGGGTTTTTCCACCCTTCGGGCTGTTTGCTCAAGAAGTATGGACTTGCCCCTGAAAAAAAAAAAACGTTAACCATCGTAATTGAAGCAGCGAATGCAAGTTGGGAACAAGACTGGAATACGAGCGCACACCCTATTTTTTAGAAATTTTTACCACAGGTAAGTCTCATCCTGAACACAAAAATATATATACCATCACTGGGAAGTCCATACTTCCCGAGATATAGGCCATTACAGTTCCAAATTTTCTTTTAAATTATAATTTTCTTTTGCAATAGCCGGCCTTCGCCCGGGCATTTAAAACTTTCCTATGGACAGGGGCAAATCTAGGGAACGGGAACAAAAATTTATTTTAAATTATAATTTTTTCTCTAATTAGCCGGCCTTCCGCCGGGGATTTAAGACTTTCTCCTATGGATAGGTAAAAGTCTCGGGAAAGGGCACAACATTTTCTTTTAAATTAAATTTTTTTCTAAATGGCAGGCCTTCGGCCGGGGACTTAAAACTTTTACCTATGGACAAGTGCAAAATTAGGGAATGGAAACAAAACTTTATTTTAGATTATTAATTTTTTCTCTAATTAGCCGGCCTTCGGCTACATATTTTTGGAACTTTAAAGGACTATATCTCGGGAAGTATGGACTTCCCAGAGATGGTATATATATTTTTGCGTTCAGGACGACGAGATCTACCTTTGGTAAAAATTTCAAGGGGTGTGCGCTCGTATTCCCGACTTATGCCGCATGTTGCTTCAACAAAAATCAGAGTGATTCGATATCAGTATGGCGATTCTCTAACTCATTTTTTGAGTTACCGACAATTGTCGGTAAAATTAAAATGCTTATATTTTCGGTAATTAACGATATTTTTCGGTAATTAAGGATATTTTTCGGTAAGTTAGCGACGAATAAGGAGTAGTCGTAAAGTTCTACCGATAGCAAAAGTGATCTCAACTTTTATTTGAACTTTTCTTATCCGAAATTTTGTGTGGGAGGCACCGGATGGAGTAGACAAATATAGTCCATATTTGAACCTGATCTATATCTGGTAGAAATATTAGGATGTTTAAAGTATGGACCAATTCGGCCACTCCCTTCAAGAGTTACCGTACGAACAATTTTTCCGAACATTTTTGAACCTTTTGGGGGGAGTTACCTGAAGGAGTGGACCGATATGGTTTATCTTTGAACTTAAACTATGTTTGGACAAATATTACTAAGGCCAAATGTTGGACCGACTCGGCAGATCCGTTCTAGAGTTATCTTGCACTCCAACCACCTCACACGGTGTCATAGGGGTTTTTTTGCAACTTTCATGCTATTTTCTCAGGAAGTATGGACTTGCCCCTAATGAAACTTGTACCTTCGTATCATGGTAGAACAAACCAGATAAAGTAAGTACTACAACAAATACAACTCAACAACAACCACATAGGAATTTGTTTTTGTTTGAAACGTTAGTGTCAAATATAAATGTAAACAAAATAAAGGGGTGAGTACATAAGCTGCCTTGCCTGCTTACCTTGCTTGCTTCTGATACAATAATAAAAAAGAAAAGGGCAACCCAGTTCGAAATTTGCTCGGCCTTCTTTATTCTTTTATTTTTATTATGTCAAAAATGAAGCAGGAAAGCAAGGCAATCAGGCAAGGCAGCTTATGTATGCAGGCCTTAAGGAAATGTCTATAAATTATTGGAATTTAAAAAACAAATATTTCGTATCGTCGTCGGCTTCCTTTTTCACTTGCATTATTAATTGATCATCAAGCTCGATTCCAATGAGAAATTCATTAAAAATTAATACTAAAAATGATCTTCGCCCAAAAAAGGCAAAATTTTCAAATAAAAAATAAAATCAGCTGAGCCAGGCTGGGGTTTGAACCCACGTCCTTGAAAAACACTAGAAAAAAGTGTTGTCACGGCGTGTTAGCGTTCAGAGCCAAACTCATTACTTTCAAAGGCAGCGCTAAGCGTTTGTCATGAAAGCACAACTAAAATGGGAAAATCCCCATTGTTGTTGTAAAAAACAAAACAAAATGCATTTGAAAGAAGAAAAGTTCGAGGACATCGAAGCCGCTCCAAGTCCGATATGTCTGAGGAGACTTTACCAAAGTCGAAACATGCATGTCACATAGTGGTGGGTGTGTGGGTTCGAATCGTCGTCGGCTTCCTTTTTCACTTGCATTATTCATTGATCATCAAGCTCGATTCCAATGAGAAATTCATTAAAAATTAATACTAAAAATGATCTTCGCCCAAAAAAATTTTCAAATAAAAAATATTTTTCACATTTGATTGAACATTTTGGAAAACATGAATGAAAACTCGTTAGATTTTCAATTTGAATGTTTCCATATCATTCCACTAAATGCATTATTTCTCGCAGAAAGTATAATTTTTGCAAATATGTTTGAGGTCGCTGGAAATTCATTGAAAACGGAGAAGCTGCCTCAAACTTTTGTTTTTGAAATCAAAATACACACGTTTATTAGGGTTTATTCTTTTCAAGGTTAACAAAATACCACGCATATTAATAAATATTATACCGCCTCTATAAGCGGCGTTTTAGTGTGCGGTATGTCGTTCGGACTTGGAGGAGGTTACATGTCAATGATATGAAGAAGTCTTTATGGGAAATAGTTTTTTTTTTTGATGAATAAATTTGTTCTTAAAAAAATATATATCAACAACTAACCAATTTACAAAAACAACATTGTTGTTATTGAAAATTAATTGTCAAAGACAAATATTGAATAATAGTTTCGTTCCAAAAATTTGTTCTGGAAAAACATAAATACATTTTGAAAATCTTCTAAAATAGAACAAATTTTAATCAAAATGTAAATATAAAGCTTTCAGAACTGTCGTAGGTCATTGTTATTACACGTTTACTGTGAAAAGAAGAATTTTATGGTAGCAAATTTCGAAGTTTCAAATTTCATGAGCAGACATTTTGAAAACTAAATTTAAAAAAAAGTAAGAATACAGCTGATTGTCACTTCTACCTTGTATAAATAAATATGCCTTGTATATCCCTAATAAACATCGAATATAGAAATAAATATATAAAATGACGTATTGAATTTGACACTAACATTACAGCCCTGTTCAGTCAGCTGGGTATTGCTGTTACCTTTACTTGTTCTACCATGCTTCGTATGGGGTGCAGTTAATACAAGTTGCTAAAACAAAAATCAAAGCGATTCGAGAGATGGACCTAAACTGAACTTTTCCGAAATTTTGTGTGGGAGGTACCCGAAGGAATGGACCGATATAGCCCTTCTCCGAACTTAAACTAAGCTTGGGCAAAATATTACGAAAGCCAAAATTTTAACCGAATCGGTTCATCCGTTCGAGAGTTATCGTGCGCTCCAGCCAGCCAAACAGACGGACGGAAATTGCTAATCGACTCCAAATTGTCTGAAACACATTTCGTCCAAACATATTTGGGGTCTAAATCCATTATTTCGATGAGGCACATTTTGCTCGTATGAAAGTGTATATACCCTCGTTAGCATAAATGCTGAGGGTATAAATATTTTGTCTCTACCTATAACATTGAGCAAAATTTGGATGAGGGATCATTTACATGCACAATTTTTACAAAGGCTAAAAAACACCCAACAACGATGGAAGCCCCAGGGATAATTGTGTTAGCTTTTGTATGGAACAAAGTACATTTTCACTTCACCAATAGGTTATACTCATTTTTGAGGGAAAAGAAGTTTATATTGCTGGAAAAATTATCCGGTGGATATAAACAAAAAGTTAGTTTAGTTGTGTAGTTTTAAAATGGCACACACAAATTTTCCTCTATGCCGAAAGACTTCAGTTGTGGAAATAAGTGCAAAATATTTTTAACACATTATGTCAGCATGCTAATGATCAGATTACCATATTTTTTTGATTTAAATGATTTAAATCATCCTTAAAATAGGATTTTCACCCTAGTAACTCAACCAAACTGGTTAATAAGTACTTGTCCCAATTTACATTGGGCGAGTTTACTTGCGGCAATTGTCATTTTGTAGGAGAGAGAGGTGAGGCATATGGTAACCCTTTGCCTCTCAGCACCCTCGCTCACCTACAAACTGACAATTGCCGCAAGTAAACTCGCCTAATGTAAATTGGGACATTTAAGGAGAAATCTACACCCAGTATGGAGCGGTAATTGCAGTGTATGGCTGGGAATGTTGTATTAAGAGCCAAATAAATAAGATTTTTTTGGCTGATTTAACGGAAAATATGGCCTAAAGCGAATTATTAGGGATTATAGTAATACTTCGACCCCTTGAAGGACTTGCGGTGGGTGTAAAGCATAAAATCAGTTGAATACTTAGTCCCGGTCCACACTAGCGTGAATTTCATTAAAAAATTTCATGAAATTAGGCGTTCTTAAATCGAATTCCCCACTACAGCAATTTTATGATTTTACTCTACTATGGAAGTCGATCTACAGACGCATAATTTCATGCAATTTGTTCAATGGAATTACTCTAGTGTGGACCAAGACTAACTAATACAAACAATTGTTGTAATAAAATGTGCATCAGTTAACATTAAAGTTGATTTTACTACTAATGCCCTTAATTAGCTGGCCAAACTAATATGGACCGTTTTTAGAAAAGTGGGTTTTACTTCCCCCACATATGGGGAATCTCAGTATGTTTTGACATCACTCGATTCCTCAATACCTTATATAGAAAATTTATTTCACCAAAATCTTCACGTTTTTAAATGAAATCGAGTAATCTTTTAAACTGAATTTATTGTCCCTAATTAGATGTCCGACACGGATTTGGTGTTTTAAATGTGATTTTGTACTCAACGTATTTGGGTAATACGGACGCTCAGAGAGCGTTGTTGTGGTAGAAAGGTGAAATATTTCTGTACGTCCCGTCCTTATTTTAGGTTTAGCAGTTAGGAACACTCGAAAGACAAAATTAAACTGACACAAAGCTTTAGCCAACCTTTCTAATTAAAACATGTTTATTATAAAAAACCCGGAATTAGCATTGATCGGTCTATAATAGTTCGTTCTTATATTTTTTTGCTCCTTTAACGGAAAATATGGCCTATAGCGAATTATTAGGGATTATAGTAATACTGCGGCCCCTTAAAGGACTTGCGGTGGGTGTAAAACATGAAATCAGTTGAATACAATAAAAATTAACTAATACAAACAATTGTTGTAATAAAATGTGCATCAGTCAACATTAAAGTTGATTTTACTACTAATGTCCTTAATTTGCTGGCCAGGCTAATATGGACCGTTTTTAGAAAAGTGGGTTGAACTTCCCCCACATATGGGGAATCTCAGTATGTTTTGACATCACTCGATTCCTCAATACCTTATATAGAAAATTTATTTCACCAAAATCTTCACGTTTTTAAATGAAATCGAGTAATCTTTTAAACTGAATTTATTGTCCCTAATTAGCTGTCCGACACGGATTTGGTGTTTTAAATGTGATTTTGTACTCAACGTATTTGGGTAATACGAACGCTCAGAGAGCGTTGTTGTGGTAGAAAGGTGAAATATTTGTGTACGTCCCGTCTTTATTTAGGTTTAGCAGTTAGGAACACTCGAAATACAAAATTAAACTGACACAAAGCTTTAGCCAACCTTTCTAATTAAACCATGGTTATTATAAAAAACCCGGAATTAGCATTGATCTATCTATAATAGCTCGTTCTTATATTTCCATTATTTTCCAACGTACATACCTCTGCGGTTACACTCCTCAATTTGTTCGGAATTTGCCACCATTGTTTGCAACTTTTCCATGAAACTTAACTAGAAATCACAAATTATTATTGGTCTGTTCCAGAACTGCAAAAATCTATTAATTTTTACTATTTTCTTCGATAACATAAAGGAACAGACATTATGTTTTAATAAAATTACTTTTATTTTTAATACGTATTTCACCTTTACATACTTTCAACTCAGAATTGATACAACCGTTATAAAGTAAAATTTGTTTTGTTTATAAAGCTTGACCCATATCACAACATTTTTTTAATTGCTAATAAGTAATGGCAAAAGTGTATGTGACAAAAGTGTTTATATATAAAATAAGACCATACGTAAACCTGTTATAAGTTAAAAGTTCAAAGCAATTGCAATATTTTGTTGCCAATGATGTATAAACGCTGCAATTAGTATTTACATAAAATATATTGTTTTGCGGAACTTTTCGAATATTGACCTCATTTGATTGATATATTTATTACTAGTTCATTATAAACATTTATTTTTTTAATATAATTTAATTTTTATTGCTGATAATGGGTAGTTTACACGATATGTTTTTATATCCTACACCACCTTTGTGGTAAGGGGTATTATGTCTTTGTGCATTAGTTTGTAACATGCAAAAGGAAACGAGATAGACCCATAGTTCCTTTTAGGGATATACATAGAATCACTTTCTGAGTCGATTTACGCATGTCTGTCAGTCTGTCCATGTATTTTTGTAAACAAAGTACAGGTCGCTTTTATTGTCCGATTCGCATGAAAATTGGGTAAGATATTTTTTTGGCCAAAGGACGAACTCTATTTATTTTGGTAAAAATCGGTTCAGATTTGGATATAGCTCCCATATATATCTTCGCCCCATTTAAGGCATTTGGTGCACGAAAAACTCTATATATGTCCGATTTCAATGAAATTTGGAATGTGCGACGGAATTTAGTCTAGAAATAAGTGTGCCAAGTTATATAGAAATCGGTTCAAATTTGGCTATAGCTCCTATATATATTCTCGGCCGATTTTAGGTATTTGATGCATGAAACACGGTATATATGTATATCCAATTTTGATGAAATGTTGACTATGTGACGACATTTGGTTTGGGTGCCACAGTGGTGCAATGGTATGCACACCCGTCTTGCACGCAGAAGGTCGTGGGTTCGATTCCCCAGCCAGGCAACATCAAAAATTTCAACGGTGGCAAAATACCCCTCAGTAATGTTGGCGACATTTCCTGAGTATTTCAGCCATGTAAAACTTCTCTATAAAGTGGTGTCGTAAGGCACGCCGTTCGGACTCGGCGATAAACAGTAGGTCCCATATCATTGAGCTAATATGAATCGGGGTGCACTCATTGATATGAGAGAAGTCTCCCCTGTCCCGTCTGGGATGTTTGTGGAACAATTATTATTATTATGACGACATTTGGTCTACAAATAAATGTGAAAAATTATATGAAAATCTGTTCTGATTTGGATTTAGCTCCCATATATATTTTACATATTCACAGTGGTGTAGGGTATTATATAATCGGCCCCGCCCGACTTTACTGGTTAAGATATGGGTTGTCACTTTTTATATACAAAATGTATATGCAAAGTGACAACACATATGTATATAAAATAAAAGCTGTGTTCCTTTACTTACCTGAGGTTACCATTTTTACCATTTTTAACCTACAAAGCGTTCCTTAACCCCGAAAAGTGGCAAAACTTGAAGCAATTTTTAAGAGAGTGAGAGTGAAGAGGGAGCGAAAATGGCTTTCTCTTCTACCACAGGCTACCAGCAAAATTTCTGCAGGTAAAAACTGGCAGAACTGATTTTGTTTGACGATTATTTCACAATGAAAAAGAAAATGGACGAAAAACAGAAGAAAAAGTCGAACGCTGACAAAACTAAATTAAAAACTGTGAAATAAAAGACGAAAATTTATTTTTTATGTTTCTTTTTGACATTGCTGCCAGATCTACCATTTTTCCGTTCCTTTACTTTTCTGGTAAAAATGTTCATGAGAGAGCAATTTTGAGCAATTTTGACACTTTTCTCTTTTACCACCCTTACCATTAAAAAAGTAAAGGAACAAAGTCAAAATATCGTGTAAAGTACCCATAACCACCAAACAAAACAAAAATTCGGAAGTGGTACAATGTGGAATTGTGAACTCACTGTCTGTTTTGATACAGTACAAACGAAAGTTGAAAACACATTAAACGTTTCAGTAAAGTTTTGAGTCATGGTAGAACAATGTTAGTATAAAATTCCATACGACATTTTTGGTCTGATCCAGTACTGCAAGCATCTACTAATTTTTACTATTTTTTCCGATAACATAAAGGAAAAAATTTTATCGTAGTAAAAAATAGTAGCTTCTTGCAGGTTCTTTAACATAGCAGCTACGTTCCAGAACTAGAAAGTTTTTACACATTTTGCACGTTTTCCCCGAAATGCGTTCCCGTACACCAAAAAAGTTGCAAAATGTTCACTTCTCTTTGAACAAAAATGGCGCTGAATAGCTTTCTCTTTAGAAACATTTTACACGACAAATTAGAGCGAGCAAAAATGTGTAAGATGTTTGCCGGCTTTTGATTGGCTGATACGCCGACTTTGACATTTGTTCCAGATTTTTTGACGTTTCTGTCATTTTCCCATTCCCGTACATTTTGGAGAAATGTGTGTGTTGGACCCATTTTCGACAGTTTGCTCTTTTGACTTCTTCTTTATTTGCGGATATATGCGATCATATAACAATTACAGATTATTTGTTGATTTACAATTTTTCTTATGTTTAACAAAAATGGATTTTTATAAATATAGATATCTGTTTTTGGCGGCATTCAATAAACTTCTTTCATTTTGATGTCCGGTCCATGTCAGAATATTTTTCAGCCACGAAACTTCGTTTCTTCCTCTGCATGGTCTTGCATCAACTGATCCTTTGATAATTTTTTGCAGAAGAATATATTTATCATTTCTCGTGATATGCCCCAGGTATGGCTAGGTTTACATTTACGAAATCCACTCGATTTCAACTGTCAATTCCATTGCTCAAACGTCAAATGAAATCTCATCTGAAATCCATTGAATTTCATTTGACGTTTAACCAATGGAATTGACAGTTGAAATCGAGTGGATTTCGTAAATGTAAACCAAGCATATAACACTTTTCTGGTTTTAACTTTTTTAAGGAGTTGGCGCTCTTGACTCATTCTTCTTAGTTCCTCGTCATTTCTTATGCGATCTGTCCACGGTATTTTAAGTATTTTTCGGTATATCCAAATTTCAAATGATTCCAGTTTTTTTTCATCTATCGCCTTTATTGTCCATGTTTCTGATGCATATAATAAAACAGACCAGATGTAGCATTTGATGAATCTGGTTTTAGTATGTATACCGATGTCATGACTTATCAGTATCTTGTTGTATCTGTAAAATGCATCCCTTGCCATTTCTATACGACAAGTTATTTCTTTCGAAACATCCCATTGTTCATTTATGGTAGTTATAGTTTTTTACTTTTTCTATTGCGGTGTTTTGTATGTTCAACGTACTGTTGTTATACGTATTTTTTTGGCTGATGGTCATGTATTTTGTTTTCTTTTTGTAGATTTTCAATCCATACGATTCACTTACATCTGTGAGTTTGTCAATAAGTTTTTGTAGACCTGATATGGTGCTAGCGAATATTGTTGTATCGTCCGCGTATCTGATATTGTTGATAATCATCCCATGTATTTGTACTTCTATTCTTTGGTGCTCTATAGCCTCCATTAATATTCGTTGGGAGTATATTTTAAATAACAACGGAGAAAGGATACATCCTTGTCGTACCCCCTTTGAAATCATTACTTCTTCCGTCATTTCTCCGTTTATATCGATGTATGCCGCCTGCTTCCAATATAAATTTCGTATACATCGTATTTCCTTGTCGCTTATGTTAATCGTTTTCAAAATTTCTATCAGTTTCTCTTTTGACACTTTTATCAATTAAAAAGTACTGGAACGAAGCTAGCATTTATATATTTATTTTGAAGTTCGATGTATATTAGGGATATATATTTTTTGAGAAACAATATATCATTCAGAAAAAACTATTTTCCATAATGTCCTCTTAATATCAATTTCATGTAACCTCCTCCAAATCCGAACTATGTGCCGCACACTAAAACACCGCTTATAGAAGCAGTACAACATTTGTTAATATGTGTGGTATTTTGTTAAATTTTAGAAAATAAAGCCCTAATAAACAATTTCAAAAACCGCTTCTCCTTTTTCAATGAATTTTCAGCGACACCAAACAGTTTCGCAAGAATTCTACTTTGTGCGAGAAATTATGCATTATGTGGAATTAGTATATGAAAAGATTCAAATTAAAAATATACCGAATTGTTATTCAAGTTTTTTTTTTTAAATATTTAATCAAGGCATATTTATATGTATAAGCATGGCATAATTACCTTGATAGTGGCATCGTAAAATTTTGAATATATTATGTCAAAACTTTGTTTATGTTGTTGGGGAAATTACAACAAAAATAATTTTTTTTTATAAAGGGATTTGACTTTTCATATTCGATCAGCTGGTGTGATACCACTACCTGGTAGTTCTGCAATGTGTATAAGGTAGAAGTGACAATCAGCTGTATTCTTACTTTTTTGTAAATTAAGTTTTCAAAATGTAATAGGCTCTACTCATGAAATTTGAAACTTCGAAATTTGCTACCATAAAATACTGCTTTTCATCCTAAACGTGTAATAAAAATGACCTAAGACAGTTCTGAATGATTTTTATTTACATTTTGATTCAAATTTGTTCTATTTTAGAGGATTTTTACAAATGTATTTATGTTTTTCTTGAGAAAATTTTTGGGACGACCCTATTATTCAATATTTTCTTTGACATTAAATTTTCAATAACAACAATGTTGTTTTTGTAAATTTGTTAGTTGTTGTAATTCACGCATATACCTTATATAAATTTGCCTTGATACCATGCATTTGATTGAATACAAGGCAAATTTATATAAGGTATATGCATGAATTACAACAACTAACAAATTTACAAAAACAACATTGTTGTTATTGAAAATTTAATGTCAAAGAAAATATTCAATAATAGAGTCGTTCCAAAAATTTTCTCTAGAAAAACATAAATACATTTTAAAAAACCTCTAAAATAGAACAAATTTGAATCAAAATGTATATAAAAAGCATTCAGAACTTTAGTGGGCTCTTTTTATTAAACCTTTGAAATGAAACGAAGTATTTTATGGCAGAAAATTTCGAAGTTTCAAATTCCTTGAGTAGACCCTATTACATATTGAAAACCAAATTTACCAAAAAAAGTAAAAATACAGCTGATTGTCACTTCTACCTTATATAAATGAGCTTTGACTTTAATGTCATGTTCACACGAGCGTTTCAATAACGTTGTTCGCCTGTCGAACGACGTACACGAATTAACCCGTTTCCACGACACCATTCGTAATTAACAGAAACATAAACAAAATTTCCCTCATTTTTGTTTCCTTGTTTTCACAAAAATTTAAACCGAAAACACATAAAATATACATTAAATGGATAGGAAAAGCAATAGACTTTCCTTCAAATGTATCTTCTATATTTAACTACACACATTTCATTCATTTTTCTCCACAAATTCTGAATAATTTTGTATTTTCAATATAGTTTTATATGTTTCTATTTTCAAAATTAAAGAGAGAGACATGCCAAAACAATATTTGTGTATAAAGACTTTCAGTTATTTGTTTACTTTTTGTTTCTGATTTTTTACGCGATTTTGAACTAATGGACAAGAAATGTGTTTGGAATTAAGAAGAAAACACAACCATCTTCCTTCTGCATCTACATACATATAAAATGTTAAGTTCATTAATTTTCATTCATCTTTTTCCTTTTTTCTAAAAATGTTTGTGTTTTCAACAAATTTTTCAATTTTGAATTTAAACATGTCATAAATAATTTTTTCGATAAATTCTCTCATTTGTTAGGGATGGGACATTGTTATTCGTCGTTCAGAGAGTATTTCTAATCGGACAACCTAGAAAAATCGTCGTTCGTTCATAGAAATTTGTGTGGGGAAATAAGTAATTTATTCGTAGTTATGGGTCGAACAACGAATAGAGAACGAACGACGTACCGTGGAAACGGGCTATAAGTATACAGATTTGTTTGCTTTATAGCTTTGTTACCGTACTTTTTAATAGTAAAACTCGTAAAAGAGAGAAAGAGAGAAAAATTGTTGTCACACAAAAGTTTTTTAAAAAGTTCGGGAACGCAAAAATGGAAAAAACGTCAAAAAAACTGGAACAAATGTCAATGTCGGAGTACCAGCCAATCAGACGCCGGCATCCATGTTACTATTTATTACAAGCTCAAATTTGTCGAGTAAAAAGTTTTTAAAGAGAGCGTCATTCAGCGCCATTTTGGCTTAAAGAGAAGTGAACATTTTACAACATTTTTGTGTACGGGAACGGGGTTTCGGGTAAAAGTCGAAAAAATTGTAAAAACTTTTTAGTTCTGGAACAGAGCTTATATTAGTCGTGCTTTTGTAATAATGTGTTTATTAATAACTGCCTAACAAAATTTTGATGACAAAAATGGTGTGAATCGCTTTATTTTTGGAAAACATTTTTGACATTTCACAGTGCTGAACTCGTTTTTGTTGTAGTTGTTGGCTGATGCCACTTTTGCCATTGCTAGTGCTTGGTTTACATTTACGAAATCCACTCGATTTCAACTGTCAATTCCTTTGCGTATACGTCAAATGAAAACTCATCTAAAATCGTTTGGATTTCATTTGACGTTTGAGTAATGGAATTGACAGTTGAAATCGAGTGGATTTCGTAAATGTAAACATAGTTTGAGGTTATCAGTTTTTACCACTTTTTTGGCCTGTTCCTTTACTTTTGAAAGTGGTAAAACCGGCAAAAGTAGCAAAAGTTGTAAACTGCTCCCATATGAATTGTATGGTGTCTGAAGTAAAGGAACGCTTTTCGAGTAAAAAGTGGTAAAACTTGAAGATTCTTGCACGTAAAGGAACAGAGCTTTTATCAGTAAAGCATAGCACAATTACCAGGTAGGTGCATCAGCCAACAACTACAATAAAAAACAGTTCAGTACTGTGAAATGTCAAAAATGTTTTCCAAAAATAAAGCGATTCACATAACTTTTTTAACTAAATTTTGTTAGGCAGATATTAATAAACGCATTATTACAGAAATCCACGAATAATTCACAATTTTTCGTTTAAATGTTTGTTTTTTAATGTTGTGTGTTCAATTGCAACAACTTTCTTGACAGCTTGCCCTCACTTTTAAAAGCATACAAATTATAGTTTTGTTCCTTTACGTTAAAGTTTCTTCAAGTTTTACCGTTTTTAACTCGGAAGGCGTTCCTTAACCCCAAAAAGTAGTAAAACTGGATGCAATTTTTAAGTGGTTGAGAGAGGAGAGAGAGCAAAATGGTTTTCTCTTTTACTACTTTCTGCTCTACAAATTTCAGCTCTGTTCCAGAACTAAAAAGTTTTTACAATTTTTACCACTTTTACACATTTTGCGTTCCCGTACACAAAATTTATATGAAAATCGTTTACGATTTTTACAACTTTTACGACTTTTACCACTTTATAAAGTACGGGAACAGGCCATTCGTTGTGTAAAAAGTGGAAAATCTGTCAATCTGTTTATTTGACATTTAAGCTGTGTTCCAGAGCTAAAAAGTTTTTACAACTTTTACGACTTTTACACATTTTACCCGAAAAACCGTTCCCGTACACAAAAAAGTTGTAAAATGTCCACTTCTCTTTAAAAAAATGGCGCTGAATGGCGCTCTCTTTAAAAACTTTTTACTCGACAAATTTGAGCGTGTAAAAAATAGTAACATGGTTGCCGGCGTCTGATTGGCTGATACGCCGACTTTGACATTTGTTCCATTTTTTTGACGTATTTTCCATTTTTCCGTTCCCGAACTATTTCAAAAAACTTTTGTGTGAAAAAACCTTTTTTACAGTTCTCTCTTTTACGAGTTTTACTATTAAAAAGTACGGGAACGAAGCTTTATTTTACAGTTGACAAAAGGAAAAAAGAAAACTACGCGCTTTGTCAAAGCAAAATAAAAAGAAATAAAATAATTAAAATTTAAACCAGTGAAATAAAAAACAGTGAAATTTATTTTGTTTGTTATTTTTTTAAGCATCCATGTTTGTTTTTTGACATTTCTGCCAGATCTACTATTTTTCCGTTTCTTTACTTTTGTGCAAAACTTGTTACGTGAGAGCAATTTTCACAGTTTTCTGAGAGAGGAGAGAACTTCTCTCTTTTGCTAATTTTACTATTAAAAAAGTAAAGAAAATCAGTTCACCATTTTTTTGCCACTGTTACCATTTTAAAAGCAAACCCAGCAAAAATAAATGGAAGTGATTCCATGTGAAATCATGATTTCACTGGTTCTTTTGCATGAGTGCGAAAGGAGTCGTGAAAAATCCCATCTTTTTCATCGAATTTTCATGAGTGCAATTGAAGTCGTGAAAGGTCCGATCTTTTTCATCGAATTTTCATGAGTGCAATCGAAGTCATGAAAGATCCGATCTTTTTCATCGAATTTTCAAGAGTGCAATTGAAGTCGTGAAAGTTCCGATCTTTGTCACAATATTATCATGAGTTCAAATAAATTGATAAGTAACCGCACAATAAATTATCAAATACTCATATACCCGAATAATTGTGTACTTGCAAAAGTAATTGTTAAAATGAGAATAAAAGTCAGATGAAAGTGGTCGATAGTGGCAAAATTTATATATTTTAATTAAAAATACAATGTAAATTTATATAAAACAAAAGAAAAATATATTTTGTGTTTGGAAACCTGTTTCGTTTTGTGGATATTAAAAAAAAGTATGAAAAAGACCCGGTCTATAAACCACGAGCTTCCCCAGCCGACCAACACCGATATAGTAAACATATCGAGCTGCAATTATTGGGTTGGTTGGGCCATGTTAACAGGATGGATAAAGATGCCACCGGCATATGAATACGAGCCATTTGACGTTATGCGACCCGAGGGAACAAAACTCCAATGGAAAGATCACGATATCACAAGCATGGCATGCAAAGTGAGAGAAGCAAAGTAGGAGATCGGTAAAATAAGTATAAAAGAGACCATAACGTGGTAACTATTACAGGATAAGCTTTTTCTTTTGAAATAAAATAACAGAATTCAAATTTATACTAGATTTCCCAAACGATGAGCTTGGTTCAGAGATTGGCACATAATTTATCGAATATTGGAAAAACGGAACCCCCAAGTTGAAAGAAGTATCTTGCAGCCATCGGAAGAGATAAATATGATATTGCAGATTAATATAATATATAATTTTGAAAATTACATACAAAATAAAGAAAAATAACATCTGGCGATACAAATCATCTGCGCACTGTATTCTTATTACCCAGCAAAATGTTCGATGACAGATCATGAGTTGAATCATAGGTGCAAGTGACTTGTCATAGGTGCAAATTTAGGTGAATCACCGATGAAATTTGCAAGGGAGTGACACCTGATTTCACCTGTTCATTGTCATGGCATTTTGCACCAGTTCATTGTCATGACATTTTGCACCAGTTCATTGTCACGGCATTTTGCACCAGTTCATTGTCACGGCATTTTGCACCAGTTCATTGTCATGACATTTTGCACCAGTTCATTGTCATGGCATTTTGCACCAGTTCATTGTCACGGCATCATGCACCAGTTCATTGTCATAGCATCTTGCACCGGTTCATTGTCATGGCTTCTTGCACCAGTTCATTGTCATGGCTTCTTGCACCAGTTCATCGTCATGGCTTCTTGCACCAATGCTTTGGATCCGGATTTTTGCCAATCAGAAATAAAATTCGCAATACAATTATGTAATTTGTTGAATTAATAAGAATACAATGCGCAGATGATTTGTATCGCCAGATGTTATTTTTCTTTATTTTGTATGTAATTTTCAAAATTATATATTATATTAATCTGCAATATCATATTTATCTCTTCCGATGGCTGCAAGATACTTCTTTCAACTTGGGGGTTCCGTTTTTCCAATATTCGATAAATTATGTGTCAATCTCTGAACCAAGCTCATCGTTTGGGAATCTAGTATAAATTTGAATCCTGTTATTTTATTTCAAAAGAAAAAGCTTATCCTGTAATAGTTACCACGTTATGGTCTCTTTTATACTTATTTTACCGATCTCCTACTTTGCTTCTCTCACTTTGCATGCCATGCTTGTGATATCGTGATCTTTCCATTGGAGTTTTGTTCCCTCGGGTCGCATAACGTCAAATGGCTCGTATTCATATGCCGGTGGCATCTTTATCCATCCTGTTAACATGGCCCAACCAACCCAATAATTGCAGCTCGATATGTTTTACTATATCGGTGTTGGTCGGCTGGGGAAGCTCGTGGTTTATAGACCGGGTCTTTTTCATACTTCTTTTTAATATCCACAAAACGAAACAGGTTTCCAAACACAAAATATATTTTTCTTTTGTTTTATATCAATTTACATTGTATTTTTAATTAAAATATATAAATTTTGCCACTATCGACCACTTTCATCTGACTTTTATTTTCATTTTAACAATTACTTTTGCAAGTACACAATTATTCGGGTATATGAGTATTTGATAATTTATTGTGCGGTTACTTATCAATTTATTTGAACTCATGATAATATTGTGACAAAGATCGGATCTTTCACGACTTCAATTGCACTCATGAAAATTCGATGAAAAAGATCGGATCTTTCATGACTTCGATTGCACTCATGAAAATTCGATGAAAAAGATCGGACCTTTCACGACTTCAATTGCACTCATGAAAATTCGATGAAAAAGATGGGATCTTTCACGACTCCTTTCGCACTCATGCAAAAGAACCAGTGAAATCATGATTTCACATGGAATCACTTCCATTTAATTTTGCTGGGTTAATTCAACAAATTACATAATTGTATTGCGAATTTTATTTCTGATTGGCAAAAATCCGGATCCAAAGCATTGGTGCAAGAAGCCATGACGATGAACTGGTGCAAGAAGCCATGACAATGAACTGGTGCAAAATGCCGTGACAATGAACTGGTGCAAAATGCCGTGACAATGAACTGGTGCAAAATGTCATGACAATGAACTGGTGCAAAATGCCATGACAATGAACAGGTGAAATCAGGTGTCACTCCCTTGTAAATTTCATCGGTGATTCACCTAAATTTGCACCTATGACAAGTCACTTGCACCTATGATTCAACTCATGATCTGTCATCGAACATTTTGCTGGGAAGGAACAGACCACTTGTAACGGCATTTGACACACAAAATAATAACCACTTTTCTATTAGGTCGTACTTTTTTCACATCTGGCAACACTATGAACACAATTTTGACAGCAGCTATCACGGTGACAAATTGACAGCTGAGAACATTGAGAGCGCATAACTACCAGCAGTCACTGCGCGAGAGTTTCTCAATAAACAAGTCAAAAAGTTTCAACGGAGGAAACGACACTTCAAATAAAAAATTTTTATTTTTTGCCGATTTGTAAATTGCAAACGCAGTGACGTTTCAATTTGTTTGTATTGATTACAAAAATTAAGTGTTACAGGTGCCATCAACAACATCCTTAAGACAAAATGTTGGTAAACGAAGCCCGTTTAATGTTGAGTCGCGCTGGTTCTTTGGCCGCACGTCAGCAGGTATGGCAAAAACATTGCTAATTCGATTCGCATAGGCCCCAAATCTGAGTGGTGGGGGTATTATGATAGTCGTTGTGCTCATACCACCCAACCACAGAAATAAATGTGAAATGTGTCTTACATAAGTTTCTTTTTTTGAAAATGATAGAGTTGTGAAAAAGTTTCATAATATTTTTTGTAAATAGAACCTTGGCAATGATTATTGAAGCTGGAAATGAATGTAAAATTCCTTGTGTACTTTGCTAATAAATGTGTTATGTAAACCAAAGCAATTATCGAATATTCTCGCGTGCTTTAATGGGGGATGAAGTTTTCCTAGCATATATTAACGAGCGTAATTGTTTTGTTTATTTGGTGGATGGTTCACTTATGTGTTCTTTTGTATTTTTTTTTGCAGTTGCGTTCCCTCACCTCCGGTACCCAACAAAACAATCAGCAGGCTGAGGCTAAATCTGCACCTGAACCTCAAATCAAAACTTTCCAAATCTATCGCTGGAATCCCGATAATGCTGGCGAGAAACCCTACATGCAAACCTATCAGGTTAATTTGCGTGAATGTGGACCCATGGTTTTGGATGCCTTGATCAAAATCAAAAACGAAATGGATCCTACATTGACTTTCCGTCGTTCATGCCGTGAAGGTATTTGCGGTTCATGTGCCATGAATATTGGTGGAATCAATACTTTGGCCTGCATCAGGTAATATTAATGAAAACAACAACAACAAATGCCGACAGACTAGACATTTGGTGTAAATTAAGACTCTTTGTCTTGCATTAGGGTATTATTATAGTGTAGCTAATTATAGAGGAGTTTGGGTTCAAAACGATCTCATGCTGTGAGATGACACTAATTTATGGGCTTGAATATCTAGTTTGTCTATGTGTGTAAAGAGTTTGGTTTTTTTAAAAACTGGTTTAGTTCCTTGTAATATTAATGAAACAACAGGTAGAAATGCATTTTGATTGGTGATGACCTTTTTGGATTAAAAAATGCATTTGAAGGTGCTTTAAAAAAGAAATTGGTGATGACCTTTTTGTATTAAAAAATGCATTCGAAGATGTTTTAAAAATGAAAATTGTCTCTGCTTTTCATTCGAGATTCACAATACAAAGAAATTGTTTTTGTTTTCCATTTATTTAGAGATATGAACACCTATCAGTTGGCCATAAGTGTATGGCGCAACAATTTGACCATGAAAGGGCAAGGCATTTTAAAAATAAAGATTAGGAACATAGATAAAAAGAAACATATACTTAAATTTGGTTGTAGTTTGTTTTTTTTTTCGTTAAAGATATATGTGTGTATAAAATTTAAAAAGAAAACTAGGGAAAATAAATTTCAGGGGGAATATGGAGATGAAAAAATACATGGTCTGTTCCAGAACTGCAAGAATGATAAATGAAAAAATGTTATCGTAGTAAAAAATAGTAGCTTCTTTCAGGATCTGGAGCAAAGCAACATTTTTTTTTTTAAATTTGTATAATATAACATATATATAATATAACATATGATAATTAATGCTTTTTGAAATAAGTGAAATAAGTAAGTCGATGGGTTGTTGTTGTTCTTAAAACCTTGTATGGATAGCTGTTGGCCTTAAAACAAAATCAATCGGTTTCGCCTGCCTCTTTAGCGGAACTATAACTCATTTTTTGGATATCTACAAAAATTGGTCAAATTAAAACAGAAAATTATGAATAAAAAGTACCAATAACAGTTGGCAACACTCTTGCTATCGGTTGCACTTAGCGATGACTTTATTTTGGTCGCTACATTATTGATAAATTTCGTTAATTACCGAAATTATAAGCGTTTTAATTTTATTGATTTTTGTCGGCAACCAAGAAAAGAGTTGAGAATTCCACTGGTCATTACGCCATAAACGGATGATCATTAGAACGGAATACAGAACAGTAAACATTACTGCACGCGCAGTAATCCCTTATTATCAAGGCATATTTATATAAGGTAGAAGTGAAAATCAGCTATATTCTTACTTTTTTTTGTAAATTTAGTTTTCAAAATGAAATAGGGTCTACTCATGAAATTTGATACCATAAAATACTGCTTTTCATCCTAAACGGGTAATGAAAATTACCTACTAGAGTTCCGAATGCGTTATATGTACATTTTGATTCAAATTTGTTCTATTTTAGAGGATTTTCAAAATGTATTTATGTTTTTCCTGAAAAAAATTGGAACTATCCTATTATTCAATATTTTCTTTGGCAATTAATTTTCAATTACAACAATGTTGTTTTTGTAAATTTGTTAGTTGTTGTAATTCATGCATATAACTTATATAAATTTGCCTTGCCTATTATCTGGGTCTGTAGGCCTATTCTGTAACATTTAACAACTATCGACATTGTTTAAATTTCCTTTGTTATTGTAACAAAAATAAAACAAACAAATGAAATTGTTGTAAAATAAACAATGAGTAAAGTTGTTAAAAAGTTACGGAATAGGGGGGCTGTAGGCCTATTCTGTAAGTTTTATCGATTAAAAAGTTGTTAAAATTTCTTTTGTTTTGTAACAACTACAAAACAAGCCAATGAACCAACTAGAAAAGTTTAGTTTATAAGGGGTAGAATATATGTTAATAATAAACGTCAGGCAGAAACCTTACTGTTATTTGCTTTCGCAGCCATTATGAAGACGAATGTTCGAGACTTGAGAAGAAAATGGCTTGAATTGACTGGAATGGGTGTCCCCATGATTAAGGATTGTGCGGAGCTCTAAGTTTGTGGATCTTCATCCTAGTATATTATTTACACTACCTGTACTGAAATTTAAGGAAAAGACAATTTTCATAAAATTGGTAGAATTTTATGGATCCGTTGCAATCACTTTACCCAAGGCATATTTATATAAGGTAGAAGTGACAGTCAGCTGTATTCTTACTTTTTTTGTAAACTTACCCCCTGTTTTTGTAAAAAAAACTATTGTTCTCACACGAATTGTCAAATTTTGTAGATCGATTTACTCGCCTTAGCGCAAATGTGAAACGCTGATTTTTGAACGAGGAGTTCTTAACTATATATAGAACGTGTCTACGAAGAATTAGGCCTGTATGTCATCTAGGGGTTATGGATGCGTAAAATAATATCGAATATAGACGAACGAACAAAAAATATTTGCAAGAACAGGGGGTTAGTTTTCAAAATGTAATAGGGTGTACTCATGAAATTTGAAACTTAGAAATTTGCTACCATAAAATACTGCTTTTCATACTAAATGTGTAATAACAAGTAAAAAAGTATCAGTCGGCTTTGCCGACAGAGATATACCCTCAGCCAAAATACGTATGTATTTAGGGGGTTTTAAAAACGTTGGGCTTTGAACCGACAAAAATGTTGAACAGGATTAAAGATCAAAAGTTTTGCGGAGGCGATACTAAAAGGAATGGATCGACATTGACCGTTATGGAAGTGGATCTCTAGCCACAACATATGGTGCCATAGGGTGTTTTTACACTCTTCGGGCTGTTTGCTCAAGAAGTATGGACTTGCCCGTAAAAAAGCTTTTACCATCGTAATTGAGGCAGCGAATGCAAGTTGCTTCAACAAAAATCAAAGTGATTCGAAATCAGGTCTTAAAGTGAACTTATCCGAAATTTTGTGTGGGAGGTACCGGATGGAGTGGACAAATATAGTCCATATTTCACCCTGATCTATATCTGGTACATATATTAGGATGTGTAAAGTATAGACCAATTCGGCCACTCCTTTCAAGAGTTACCGTATGAACAATTTTTCCGAACATTTTTGAACTTTTGTGGGGGATGTAACTGAAGGAGTAGACCGATATGGCTTATCTTCAAACATAAACTATGTTTGGACAAAATATTACTAAGGCGTTCTAGAGTTATCTTGCGCTCCAACCACCTCACACGGTGTCATAGGGGTTTTTTGCAACTTTCAGGCTATTTTCTCAAGAAGTATGGACTTGCCCCTGATGAAACTTGTACCGTCGTATGGAGGGCAGTGAATACAAGTTACTAAAACAAAAATCAAAGCGATTCGAGAGATGGCCCTAAACTGAACTTTTCCGAAAATTTGTGTGGGAAGTACCCGAAGGAGTGGACCGATTGAGTCCGTATTGAAACCTTAAGTCTGGTACACATTTCACGATGGGCAAAGTATAGACCAAATCGGTTACTCCCTTCAAGAGTTATGGTGCGCACAAATTTTCCGAACATTTTCGAAATTTTGTGGAGGAGGTACCGGAAGGAGTGGACCGATATAGCCCATCTTCGAACTTAAACCAAGTTTGGGTAAAATATTACGAAAGCCAAAATCGGTTTATACGTTCGAGTGTTATCGTGCGCTCCAGCCAGACAGACAGACGGACGGACATGGCTAAATCAACTCCAAATTGTCTGAAACGGATTTTGTCCAAACATACTTGGGGTCTTAAACCATTATTTCGATGAGGCACATTTTGCCCGTATGAAAGTGTATATACCCTCGTTAGCATAAATGCTGAGGGTATAAAAATGCCCTACGACAGTTCTGAATGCTTTATATTCAGGGTTTAAAATGCTAACGCCATATTAGCAAAAGCACCGAATTTTTGCAGCTTTGCCTGCTAAAATTTCTTCGAAATATGTTTAGCAACAATGAACAACGGCAACATGTAGCAACAAATTTCACAAAAATAATGCTAGCGATGCTGATGATATTTGACATCGTCGCTATAATAAAATAGCATCGGTCACGCATACTCATATTTTGCCACACACATGATCAACACATATCAGAAAAGACAATAAGCAACAAAGTTTCAACGGCTTAGCCAGATTTTCAGCAAATAATTGTTTTTGTGATCAGGGTTACCAGTGTAATGCATTAAAAATCACGATATAATTAATTCCACTTTTTCGTTCAAAGGACATGTGAATTTTTGGTAAAGCCGTTCAATATATATTTTTTATTTTTAAACAATAATAATTAGCATTCTTTAGGTTCTACCATATGATGGAGGCATTTTGACATTAAATGACAACTTTTTTATTACTGCGTAGGCAACTCTAATCACAAAACCACCCTCGGTTGCTAATTCACAGCGACGAATGGTCAGCCGACTGCTAAATATGTAGCGTTGTACCTTATATAAATTTGCCTTGACTTTACCATTATTGAAGAAATAAGATGTTATGAAATCGGAAGGTCTGCAGCCAATAAGTATTAATTTGTTCCATTTGTAAGATCGGTAGGAATAGATGATGTCTCGAAATTTATTTTCAGGAATTGTGATTGGAAAAATTCACTAACACAAAATTTAAATTTCCAAGACAAGTTCTAACCGACATAACATATCGATGCCTTACTTTCTCAACCTTGTATTTAAAAAAAAAATAAAATTTTTAGGAGAGATAAAAAATGATAATTTTTTTGATAGATCGAGTATTGGGTAAAAGTCTAAATGCAATTATTAGCGAATTATTGTACCCAATTTTCTAATAATTGCATTTAAACTTCTACCCAACCACCTCTGTATCAAAAAATTAATCGTTTTTTATCTCTCCTGAAAAAATATTTCTTGTAAGATACACAGATTTGTGCACAGGTTGTCAACATAGACACAAAGCAAAATTCAGATCTACTCCTTACTTTGAAAATAAAGACATAGTTGTATATACATAGACTCACTTTTGTTATCTCCCACGCGTCATCTTTATGACCCTCATTATTTGTTTCATTTATATAATAATGAAAGAAAGGCATAGCTTATCAGAAACACTTTTTTATGATTATAAAAGTTTTAACAAACTTTCTTTCGTCTTTTCATTTTTAGCAAAATCGATACCAATACATCGAAACCCTTGAAGGTGTATCCTTTACCTCACATGTATGTTGTACGTGATTTGGTTCCCGATATGAACCATTTCTATGAACAATACAGTTCCATTCAACCCTGGTTGCAACGCAAGTAAGTTTTTCTCTGTTATCACCATATACCTTAATTATCTAATTTATCGCTTTCTCTCTGTTCTATTCTAGGAACGAAGCCACCGAGAAGAAAGGCAAAGCTCAATACTTGCAATCTGTTGAAGATCGTTCCAAATTGGACGGTTTGTACGAGTGCATTTTGTGCGCCTGTTGTTCTACATCTTGCCCATCATACTGGTGGAATGCTGAGAAATATTTGGGCCCTGCTGTCCTTATGCAGGCCTATCGTTGGATCATTGATTCTCGTGATGAGAACACACACGAACGTTTGGACAAACTTAAGGATCCCTTCAGTGTGTACCGTTGCCACACCATCATGAACTGCACACGCACCTGTCCCAAGGGCTTGAATCCTGGTCGTGCTATTGCCGAAATTAAGAAACTCTTATCCGGCATGGCCAAGAAACCAGAACCCAAATTGGATACAGCTGCTTTGCACAAGTAAATGATATTTTGTGTACAGTGACGAAAAAAACAAAAAAACGCTATAGTGATTAGTCGCTTTTCAAGTTTCCTGATATTCTCTTTGTACTTATAAAGTCGATCTATATATTATTTTCCAACTATAATTTATTAGGCAACTCTATGAGGAAGTTCTACTGCGAGCGGCACTGAAAATTCTTTGATTTTAATTTTTTGTAGTTTGGATACATTTCCATTTTGCTTCGTGTTTTTCTTTAACAAATACTTGTAGAGGTTGCTGTGTTGCTCAACTTCCAACCAATCCACCACACCACCTCTTAATTTAAGAATTGTAAAGTTTTGAATCTTTTCTCAAGTTTTTTTTTTCGCTTTTCTTTTTGTGTTTGTTTTATTTATTATTTTTTGTTATTAGTTTACGATTTTACAACTTTGACTACATGAATACCACAAAATATAATGCAGTATGTATTCGAATACATATTTAGAAATCAAGAGTTTTAGTGCAAGGGTTTGTAATAAAATAGTAGAGAGTATAAAACATTACTACAGTATATAAATATCTAAAGAAATAAATGCATAAAAAATAAATAATAATGGTTTTTAATTAAATGTAAGTAATCTTTTGAATTGAGTACATGAGAGTTGTTGGAATGAATGTGGTAAGATAATTGTTTGAGTTGGAAATACATATATGCATATTTTTATAGGCTATTAATACCACAATACGTTGTTTGGGAGGCGTGGAAAGTTGGTCACTTCTACAGGCCTATTTTCAAATCATTCATGATAACCCCCAATATGTCGGGCTTGACACGTATTCAATGTGGTTGATAATCCTGAAAGCAATTTCGTACGGAACTCGATTTAAGAACCCCTGTTGCGTTTGACCATGAAATGTTCCTGGACCAAAGCAGATGGCTTCGAATTGCATGTTCCCGATGATGAAGAAGACAAAGCTGACAGTGGTCAAGGTGAAGAAGTAGACGATGATGATGACGGCGAGGCAATGGAACAGGATGATAATGAAGACTCCGATGAAGATGAGGATGATTAGATTTTACATATCGCTCATTTACTCAAAGAGTGGCATAACTCAAAAAATGCGTTTTCTGAGTTAGCAATTTCTATTTTTTTGTACGACTTATACTTTATATTGTGTCAAATTTTCATGCTAATATCCCTAAAACTCGAAGGAATTTGCAAAATTCAACAATTTTTTTTAGTTTATGAACCACTAAAACACTTCAAATCATGCTTGATCTTGCACATAAATTTAGGACTAATATCTGGCTAGATCTTTACAAAATATGGTCCAAGTAGTTATTTTATTTTTTGTGTAATAATAATTTGAAGTTGGGAAGTCGAATTTCAATCGCCAAATTAAAACGCGTTTTTCTCGAAACTCGATTTTTTGCGATGTGTCACTCTTTGAGTAAATGAGTGATATGTATTTATGTACTGCACAAGCAAATACCCTTAAGTTAGTTGAAAATATAGCATAAGATTTATTTTTTCATTAAAATTAAATTTATATAAAATTGGTTGATTAGTGTTCATTTTATGCCGAGGAGGTAACACTGCCGCTACCACCCCACCACTGCTACCACTCTTTTTAGTGGATTTAGGTTAGGTTAAAGGACGCGCAGCTGTCGTGTTGGACAGCCACTCCACTCGGAGACCTTATGGTCCATTGTGTTCATCCTAACCTAAGGCTAGGAGAAAAGAAATAATAGCATAGGAGGTATCGAGTTTAGAAGTAAGAAAAAGGAATAATTAAGTAAATTAGAAGATTGTTGAGAATGATTAAGTAAGTGCTACGGATTGAGAAATTATTTGTAAAGAGAGAGCGAGTTAAGTAAGTAAGCAGTAGTCCGTGGGGTCATCTCTATCCCATTTGCAGGTCATTGATCTTATCCTGCAGTGTCCCGTGATAACTCCAATCATTAGTTTTAGGTCGGGTTTTCTCAGTGGATTTATAAACAATGACATACAGCCCTATTCTGAACATTCCCATGGGAACTGTTTCCCATGGGAGCGAAATTTCCCATTCCCACGTTTTCCATATTCTCAACGACGTGGGAACATCAAATCATGGGAATTGAATTTTCGAAATTCGAAATTAGTTACACCAAATTATGATAGCATACTTTTAGGGGGCTGGAAATTTTGTTTTGTAATACAAAATGCCTATTTGCATTGAATTCGCGGTTTTTGAATTAGATTAGCAAAAGCACAACTTACTTAATTCAACAACCGTGCATTGATTTATGGATTTTTTAAGTGAATGGAGTCAACGATGTGTGATGTTGTTCTAATAAGCACATTTTCTTCAGATTGTGCGAATTGGTGTAAGCATTTTTTAATTAGTAGGCAAACATAATTTTTATGTAAAAAGTAATAGGAACTTTTTAAGTTTGTAACGAATTTAAAAATTGTATGTTGATACCGAGTAATTTTAGTTAGGGGTTTAACGAGTATATCGCTAGTTTTACTTATTCCTAATGATCGCTAGAACTCGTATTTAGCATATTTTTAAAAAAATTCAAAAAGATAAGTTCGGATATTTTTCTCGATTATTACATATTTTTGCTTGTTATTACATATCGTCACCATAAAAATCCGAAGACGTATCTCAAAAAAAAAAAAAAATAATAATAATAATAATAATAAAATACGTTTGTGATTGAATCTAAAACTAAAACACATGCCCTTGCAACATTTCAAGCTTCTACGTTCAAAAATAACTATCCTATTCAAGAAAAGGCATTTCGGAAAATGGAATAGCATTGCAATAATTTGGCATATATGTATGTACGCCTGTGATCTTTGTCGTGTCGTTGAGGAGACTAACACGTTTTCAATAGAACGTTGGTCGTCTGATTTAAAAAACCCGAAAGTTATATTACGAAAATGAATAAAAGTTGTAAAGATTGTATATATTATGGTTATTTTCTAATATATTTTAATAATTATTGCCAAAAATTCTTTTGAAATTGATTTGTTTTTACTTGTTATTCTGCGTTAATAGAATCAACCATGACTCTTTTTCTCGTATTTCAATACATATGGTCTGTTCCAGAACTGCAAAAATCTACTAATTTTTACTACTTTTTTTGTTTTGTTCGATAACATAAAGGAAAATTTTTTATCGGTGTAAAACATGTTAGATTCTTGCAGGTTTTTGTATCATATAAGAATATGCAAAATCCGAAGTCTACTAATGACATATTTTACAGTACATTTTGTATGCTTTTATTAAGCAAACACTTGGCGATTATAAATATTTGCAATAATTTTGTCGTGTAGATGTCTTAAAATATGAAATTTCATAAAAATATGAAATTTCTTGAATTTTTTTTTCAAACTCCCACACTGTTTGCTGGGGAGATTTTTCCCACAAAAAGACACAAAATTCTCCCACAATTCAAGATAGAGAATGTATACTTTTTTCCCATGGGAACAAATTCCCAATTCGAACTTCATTCAGAATGAGGGGAGATGGGAAATGGGAAAAAAACTCCCACAAAATTTTGTTCAGAATACGAAAATGTGGGAATGGGAAAAAATTCCCAACTCCCATGCGTTCAGAATAGGGCTGATAACGTTGAGCCACTGGCAAAGGTTCTGCATGACCATTCGAATAAGAGGAATCCTCAAAGAGTACTTCATAATCCTCGGTCGCAGTTTGAGGTAGTCTGTGTATAATGGCCTTGTAGAAACATGTCGTTTGGGGATATATGTAGAGCCATAACTAAAAAGAACGAAACTACATTAATTGCTTGATAGCAAACAAGTTTAAAAGTCTGATGTTCAGTTGAGGGTCCGACCTTACAACCAATAGAGTTTAAAATAATTTATCGACACATAGGAAGGTATATTATGCAAAATGACAACTTAAAAGCTTTCTAGGATGTCAAGATTGCAATCTGACACTAATATTGTAGCTTTTATAACGTAAAATACCTAAAAAATGAATGAAATCAGCAAGTGTCCGTTTTAACGAGCTATACAAGAAGTTTGGCATTAAATAACGGTATTTAACACCCAAAAATTATTTTTTTTTTCTAAAATACAGTGACACAGAAAAGTATACATACACCCTACAAAAATGCAGTTTAGGCTAAATCGTTGGGTTTTTTACAGCAACAACTGCACTGTGCGGCTCCTTGGTGACAAAATAACCATAAGTACACAAATTTATTTTAATCTAATACGTATATTATACTTATATATACTAAAGAAATTCAATTTTCACAACACAGAAAAGTATACATACACCCCAAGGAAATACGAGTATTTTCGTAAAATTTATGGAATTAGTAGCAAAATTTATACATTTTGTAGTTTTAGCGAATGTCTCTGGCTGTCTGAGATATATTTTAGAGAAAACAAATAATTTTAGGGGGTTTAATGCCGTTATTAAAGGTCGGACTTCTTGTATAGCTCACTAAACCGGGACCTTGCTTAATTCTTTGCGTTTTTAAGTATTGTACTTTATAAAAAGCACAAAATTAATTTCAGATTGCAAATCTTGAGACCCTAGAAAGCTTTGGAGTTGTTATTGAGCAAAATATTCCTTCCTGGACGTCGATTAATATACGTTTTTCCTCAAATTTCTCAGGAAGTTAATATATTCCGCGGAATTCCTGGCGCAAATTAAATACAAAAGGCATTGAATTGCCTTGCAATATGGTCCGATACAATCCTTGGGCAATAAAATGTAAAATTTGTAATGCTTATTCCATAAATTTTACGGTAATCTTAATATTTCATTGGGTGTATGTACACTTTTTCCCTATTAATTTTTTAATTTTTATAGAATTTACCGTTATTCGTATTATGGAATATATTTTTGTTGTATGTAATATTGTTTATTAGGAATATGAAATATAGCTATGTACTTGGATTTTCATAAAAATGCTCCCTTACCCTTAAAACTCGAGATTTATAGGGTGTATGTAGACTTTTTTGGTTGACTGTACATTTTTGGGTTATCAGTACTTACAGTCAGGGACAAAAGTTTACATCCACCCCCTAAATCTCGGGTATTAGGGTTAGTAGTGATTTTTATGAAATTCCAAGTATGTACTTTTATTACTTCTCACTAATAAACAATATTTAATAGAATAAAAGTATGTATATTCCATAATACAAATAACGGTAAATTTTACAAGAACCTAAAAATGATGGGGACAAAAGTTTACATACAACCCAAGGAAATATGGGTATTACCGTGCAATTTATGGAATTAACAGCAAAATTTATACATTTTATTGCTTTGGCAAATGCCTCTGGGTGTCTGAGATATATTTTAGAGAAAAGGAAATAATTTTTGGGGGCCAAATGCCGTTATTTAAGGTCAAACTTCTTGTATAGCTCGTTAAAGCTGACAATTGCTTAATTCTTTGCGTGGAAGGATGTTGTGGAGCAATTAAATAGTTGTGTGCGCGCACCAGATGAATGGAACAGAGTATGAACTCATTTTAAATCCAAACAAAAGAAAAAAATTTCTTAAAATAAGAACATTACAGCTACAGGAGGTGGACCATCACAAGAAATATCTTTGTCGTCGATGGAGCAAGCGGTAGCAGACTTACTGCAAATTAACCCAGATATGCCCATTGCTTGATCGTAATCATTTTAAAAGTATTTTTATATTATTTTAGAAGCAAATGTGAAATAATAACAGTATGTTTATATGTTTTTTACAAATTTTTTGAAAAAAGTGGTTTTTGAGGCCACTTTTGGACACAGGGAGTTATGGGACACAAAACATTTGACATATAGTCCAAAGACACCTTTTCGGCATCTAGTTAACGTTTTTTCGTAGTAGGCTCCACATCGTGTATGTTTTCGTTATAAAACTACCCAATAATTAATCGGTCATAACGCAAATCATTGTAAAAACTAAGCGATAGGTGGCAACTTCGATGAACTAGACCTCAAAACTCAAAAATAGTAGCTCAAAATAATGAAATCACATAATATCCCAAGAGCTACAGATGTGTACTGAGTATATCACCAAAATAAACGGTACTTTGATAAACATAACATATCAAATTAGCAAGAATTTTGTGTGTCCTATATATAGGACGCTGGGCATATCTGGGTTAATATGGTTTCAAATCCTGCAGGTGCGATCTACGGAATTGAAAAGACATGGGATGATAATAACAGTGAAATTGGACAATCTGCTGAGGTAGAAAATGAAAAACCTCAAAATGAAGTAGAAATTGACAACGTACTTGCCAACAAAATGGTTAAACTAAAATATCCTTTTCTATTCAGATATAAATGGCGAATATCTTCCTTTGGTCGCATTATATGTACATACACATGTACATACATACGTGTGTTCCGTCAATGCTCTCGACAACGCCCGGGAAATTTGTTTTTGAATAAAAATAAATTTTATTTTGACGCTTTTCCTCTTCTGTTAATTTGGAAACAATCCAGTTATTCCTCTATTAACTCCAGAACTTCGCTTAATACCTTTGACAATGTGGGTTGAGCCATCCCGAGGTTAAAGTCATTGCCATGAGATTTTTGAAAGCTTCCTTCTGTAAAAAACCTTAAAGCAGCACACACTTTAAGTAGTGGCTGTATTGCTGTTGATCTGTGGGTTTTTTTGAAGTCATTTTTAATGCCTCCACTATATAAATAACAGTGTCTTTTGTATCCAAAAATAGGCTTTAAACCTAAAAAATAAAATTATTTTTATGAATGTTGGAAACCAAATTCGCAATACTGATGACAATTCTAAAGAATTAGATTTATCTCTTAAGTGTCGTCTGATAGATGCTACGTTAACTATGTATACCTTCTTCACTACCATCAAAAAATAGTTCCACTGAGTACAACTTGTTCTGATATTTTTTCTAATTTATTGAAATCAAAACAAAAACGCTCCGCTACATCACCGATAACTTGTTATCGACGATTATTTGCTATCGCTTTACGTAGTGCATTTTTTAAATTTTGTCACAGAGACGATAGACGACGCGACATGACTCGCCTCGCAATACGGAATCGACTCATAACATCCTCAACATTAATATAAATCTCTTCAGGGGATTCCTCCTGAATATTCTCAATATGAATATTTTCTTCAGGGGATTCATTATGATTTATTGGAGTAGTGTGTTGAAAAACTACTACAGATTGGCTGAAACTATATAATGTGTTTGCAGCTTCTATATGTGCAGGATTATTTTCTTCACGATATTCAGGATTTACCTCATGATCAATACCCTGAACATTATGAATAAATTCTAAATCAATGTTGGGGAGAATTTGTATATTTTGAATTATGGGAATATTATCGCATAAATCTACATTATTATGCCCAACCTGAATATCAGGCAAAATATCGGGCAATGCGTCAACATGCAATTTGTAGCCTTTTGTGGTTTTATACCGGGCGCCTTTGCTAAAATGCTTTGAGCATATGAATAAATATTTTGTTTTTGTTATTATATATGTATATTTTTTTTAATTGCGCCATAATAAGTGGTGTGTCTGTGTGAAAACTGACACCTTCTTTGGGCGCTTTGTTTCCACATTGTGATACGATGCAAATTTTGGTCGGCATCTTTCAAAAGTAAAAATGCTCTTTTGCCCGGTTTAAATGAGGTTATAAAATCAAAACCCGATCTAAGAACAGAAAAGCAAAGTATGGTTTTTGTAGTCTCAATATGTACTTTCAGAAAATGACACCATAAGTTTGGATTTCCTGTTCAAAGTTAATGTGAATCGGAAAGTATTTCCTTGCTAAACCCGACATGAGCATGAGAAAAAAAACAGACAATCGCCAGAGCCTCATTAGCTATAACAGGGGCACCAAGTGTGGGATGAGGTTGACTTGGAAAGGAAGAGGCTGTATCTTGCGCATTCACATTCCCATATAACCCCCGCCTAAACATCTGTTGTAAAATAAATTTCTAAAATCATAATTTAAAAATAAAAACACTGTTAACAAATAAAAGCAAAAAATATAAATGTTGCTGGATTGACAAAAATTAAGAGTATCTTACTGCGACAACAGTGGATATTCGTGTACACGTCTATCCTACAAGTAAAGTAAATCTGTTTTGAGGTCCAATTAGAAAATTTTTAATCAATATTGTCACAAGTGGTCATTTTGTAAGGTCGTTTGCACACTTAACTTAAAAAAGTAAAATATTTCAAGAATGGAAAACAAGGACAAAGAAATTGGCATCGATAAAAGGAAAATTCTAGGTAAATTATGGAAAAAGCTATCGATATATTGGCGAAACTGTAGGCAGAACATATTAGTCCATACATAGAGTGATAATTAACTATAAACAAACCAGAATTTTTACGTCAAAACCCAGATCTGGGCATTATATACAATCTCAGCAGTATGCTTTGAAACGTTATGTTGTTGCAACCAAAATTTCGTAGTTCTTCTGCATTTTGGTTCAAATTGCGCATCATGATGTTTAGGTAACCATACTTGTCCATTGTCGATTCAATAAATACAAGTTGGCCCACTCCAGAAGCTGCTACACACCCCAAACCAAAACAGCACCCTCGCCATTTTTTACAGTGTAAAACAAGATTTTGTTTTTCAAGCGCTGTTCGAGCTTTCTCTAAACAGTTTGAAATCCTTTCATTGCAAACATATAGAACATGCATTGGGCCGAAAATATGACTTGATTCCGGAATACTTGGAGGCTTGTTTATGTATTCATTAGCAAATTCAATAAGCTTCTGCCTGTTCACTAGTGATATGTACTGCTTTCGCCGTGCGACTATACCATGATATCCAGCTTTATGCAGTATTTTTCTGGCGGTTTGTGCACAAATACTTTTGTTGGATACCATTTTCACATTTTCAACAATTTTTGAAGTAATTATCGGACTGTTTGTTTTAACTATATTAGTTATGTTACGCTCCTCCCGTTCTGATAATATTTTTGACCCTCCAAAACTGAGCTTTGACCGTCCAGATCTGGGCATTGACTTCAAAATTCCGATTTTTTTATAGTTAATTATCACTCTATGTATAGACTAATATGTTCTACCTACAGTTTCGCCAATATTTCGATAGCTTTTTCCATAATTTACTTAGAATTTTCCTTTTATCGATGCCATTTTCTTTGTCCTAGTTTTCCATTCTTGAAATATTTTACTTTTTTAAGTTAAGTATGCAAATGACCTCACAGAATGATCAGTTGTGACAATATTGATTAAAAATGGGAGAAAACTGCAAAAAAATTAAAAAAAAAAACTAAAACTATTATTGCAACATATAAAGAGTACGCAGACTTTTTGGGGCTCTAATTTAGCAGTTGTAACACTTTTTTACCGTTATCTTCGTAATAATAATATATTTTAAGGAATTTTTCTTTTTATTCTGGTAGTAAAGAGTGCCAATAACATATTTATGAAAGAAAAACTGATCTCATTCATCTATTTATTAAAGTTTTAACATCGTTTTTGAAAAGTAGTAAGGTGAACGCAGACTTTCTGGGCTATGTGTACGTGTGTTCCGTCAATGCTTTCGACAACGCCAGGGAAATTTGTTTTTGAATAAAAATAAATTTTATTTTGACGCTTTTCCTCTTCTGTTAATTTGGAAACAATCCAAATTGTACACAGTTTTTCCTCTATTAACTCCAGAACTTCGCTTAATACCTTTGACAATGTGGGTTGAGCCATACCGAGGTTAAAGTCATTGCCATGAGATTTTTGAAAGCTTCCTTCTGTAAAAAACCTTAAAGCAGCACACACTTTAAGTAGTAACTGTATTGCTGTTGATCTGTGGGTTTTTTGAAGTCATTTTTAATGCCTCCACTATATAAATAACAGCGTCTTTTGGTAGCCGAAAATAGGCTTTAAACCTAAAAAAATAAATTTTGATGAATGTTGGAAACCAAATTCGCAATACTGATGACAATTCTAAAGAATTAGATTTATCTCTTAAGTGTCGTCTGATAGATGCTACGTTAACTATGTATATCTTCTTCACTATCATCAAAAAATAGTTCCACTGAGCTTATCATTTTAGAAAACTATAAGTTTTGTGTACAACTTGTTCTGATATTTTTTCTAATTTATTGAAATCAAAACAAAAACGCTCCGCTACATCACCGATAACTTGTTATCGACGATTGGTTTGTTCCAGTACTACTCATTTCTACACATTTTTACTCCGATAACCGATTTTTCCTTTATGTTATCGGAAAAAATAGTAAAAATGTGTAGAAATGTGCAGTACTGGAAAAGACCAGATTATTTGCTATCGCTTTACGTAGTGCATTTTTTAAATTTTGTCACAGAGACGATAGACGACGCGACATGACTCGCCTCGCAATACGGAATCGACCCATAACATCCTCAACATTAATATAAATCTCTTCAGGGGATTCCTCCTGAATATTCTCAATATGAATATTTTCTTCAGGGGATTCATTATGATTTATTGGAGTAGTGTGTTGAAAAACTACTACAGATTGGCTGAAACTATATAATGTGTTTGCAGCTTCTATATGTGCAGGATTATTTTCTTCACGATATTCAGGATTTACCTCATGATCAATACCCTGAACATTATGAATAAATTCTAAATCAATATTGGGGAGAATTTGTATATTTTGAATTATGGGAATATTATCGCATAAATCTACATTATTATGCCCAACCTGAATATCAGGCAAAATATCGGGCAATGCGTCAACATGCAATTTGTAGCCTTTTGTGGTTTATACCGGGCGCCTTTGCTAAAATGCTTTGAGCATATGAATAAATATTTTGTTTTTGTTATTATATATGTATATTTTTTTTAAATGCGCCATAATAATTGGTGTGGCTGTGTGAAAACTGACACCTTCTTTGGGCGCTTTGTTTCCACATTGTGATACGATGCAAATTTTGGTCGGCATCTTTCAAAAGTAAAAATGCTCTTTTGCCCGGTTTAAATGAGGTTATAAAATCAAAACCCGATCTAAGACACAGAAAAGCAAAGTAAGGTTTTTGTAGTCTCAATATGTACTTTCAGAAAATGACACCATAAGTTTGGATTTCCTGTTCAAAGTTAATGTGAATCAGAAAGTATTTCCTTGCTAAACCCGACATGAGCATGAGAAAAAAACAGAGAATCGCCAGAGCCTCATTGGCTATAACAGGAGCACCAAGTGTGGGATGAGGTTGACTTGGAAAGGAAGAGGCTGTATCTTGCGAATTCACATTCCCATATAACCCCCGCCTAAACATCTGTTGTAAAATAAATTTCTAAAATCATAATTTAAAAATAAAAACACTGTTTACAAATAAAAGCAAAAAATATAAATGTTGCTGGATTGACAAAAATTAAGAGTATCTTACTGCGACAACAGTGGATATTCGTGTACACGTCTATCCTACAAGTAAAGTAAATCTGTTTTGAGGTCCAATTAGAAAATTTAAGTATGAATACAATCAGAAAGAATGTAAATGTAAAACCCAAGAAGAGTAATTATATGTAATTTTGTTTATTGTTTTTGTTTCATTTCATAATTTCAGGACAAACAATTGTTGTTTGCAGTGGACTTTACGAATGGAAAAATGGCAGTAGAGACCAAACCATGGCCGAACAACCAGCAACAACGATTTGTATATCAAGGGCCGAACAACCAGCAACAACAATTTGTATATCAAGGGCCGAACAATCAGCAATATTGGCCCCAAGGCCCGAATAATGAACCACAACAATTTGTACAACAACAACAAATGACATACTTGCAACGACATTTTTACAACAGACATGACATTAGTGCGTACAAAATGAATAATTTCATATGGCGCCGACCAAATTATAAAAACAAAAATCAACAACAACAAATAGAGGAAGAGGAGCCAACTACTTCCAAAGCTGCTAAGCAAGGAGCCGAACAGCAACAACAGGACACAGCCCCACAACAACAACAACAAGCCGAACAGCAACAACATGACACAGCCCCACAACAACAACAAAACAAAAAGCAACAAATAGAGGAAGAGAAGCTAACTACTTCCAAAGCTGCCAAGCAAGGAGGCGAAACAGCCGAACAGCAACAACAGGGCACAGCCCCACAACAACAACAAGCCGAACAGCAACAACAGGACACAGCCCCACAACAACAACAAAAAACAACAAATAGAGGAAGAGAAGCCAACTACTTCCAAAGCTGCAAAGCAAGGAGGCGAAACAGCCGAACAGCAACAACAGCCCCACAACAACAACAAGCCGAACAAAAACAAACAACCTCCAATGTCGAAGTATAATTAATCTTGTAGTATAAGACAATAAAAAAGTTGAAACACTTCACTTTTTTAGAATTTCATATTTTGTTGGACTTGATCCACTTTGTTGATACCAGTACGATGATTATTTTAACAAAACTATAAAACTTCATGAAAAAATTATAAAAAATTGGAGCTATGATGTAATGAAGAGTTTTTTCTAACTTTAGTTCTTATCACTGCGCGAAAACTTATTATCATTTGCATACCACATCATACATCTCTTAATGATAATGTTACGGAATTAGATTTAACTAATGTCCGTGTAGACGTTGTTTTATTCCCCGATACGATTTGTACCAAATAAAACAGGGTTCGTTTTAGATTACGTTTCTACAATGCTTTATTTACTTTATTACACTTATTCGGAGCTGACTGTTATAGCTAAGTACACAGCTTTACTTTACTTCTTTACTAGTCGATGTTTACACTTCGGTATAAAATTCACAACTGCTCACTGTTTGGCCGGCATCTCATATTTATACCCAAAATCTCCTTGGTCTAGAATTATCTACACAATCTGGCCACATCTCGAATCTGTGCAGCGAACACACAGACACACATTCGCACTAAGCGAACAACCATACTCACATACATACATGGGGGAATACAATTGGACGACAAGCACAGTAATGACGTAACAACAACAAACAAGTGCAAAGAAGTAACAAACTAAACAATAATTACATGATTATGGCAAAACAAAATAAAAGCACATTAATGAAAGGTAAAGTGACATCTAGAATAATGAAGAGAGTTCTACATGGTAGTTGTTGTTGCTTAAATAAAGTAACTGCGTAATAAAAACTTTACGTTACAATTCAAATTTTTAAATTAACGGAAATTAAACTAAACTAACTTAAACCTATCAGTTACATTCGTAATATTGCCTCCCGCTTAAGCCTGTTCGTCCCGAATAGGCACAGTTCCCTCTCTGTGGTATGGGCATTGGTAACACACTGCCTCCCGCTTAAGCCTGTTCCTCATGACCTGGCACAGTTCTCGTTCCATAGCGGGCCAACCGTTCTAGATGTACCACCTTCATCTTTGATCTAGGGCTGTCGCTCTTCTGTATGCGATACACGACGTCATTTATTTTCTTGACTACCTTGTAGGGACCTTCCCAGTGCGTTTGTAATTTGGGGCATAGTCCTTTTTTCCGTTGTGGGTTGAACAATAGTACCAGTTGCCCTTCTTGGAACCCATCGGTATTTCCGCTCGATCGTACCTCGCCTTCATGCGGTTGCTGACCATTTTTATCCGACGGCGTACTGCATCGTGGACTTCACTGAAAGAGTTTTGACTGTTTTCATCGTTATCAATTTCGGGGTTTGGTGTGGCACCGAAGATCAGGTCACCAGGCAGCTTCAATTCATTGCCGAACAAAATTCTGGCTGGGGTTCGAGATGTGGAGTCATGAATGGCCGATCTATAGGCTAGTAGGAATTTTGGAATATGCTCATCCCAGTCTCTTTGGCCGCTATCTACCACCTTTCGTAGATGCTCTTCCAGGGTGCGATTAAATCTTTCCACCATGCCATCTGATTGTGGATGCAGGGGCGTTGTCCTCGTTTTCTTGATTCCGTGGGTGTCACACATTTCTTTGAAGATCGCTGACTCAAAATTTCTTCCTTGATCGGAATGAACCTCGGATGGGACACCATAGCGACAAATCCAATTCTTGCTGAACACATCCACTATTGTCTTGGCTTCCTGGTTGGGAATGGCATAAACCTCTGGCCATTTGCTGAAGTAATCCATGACCACTAAGACATACCGGTTCCCGGAGTCGCTTATTGGAAACGGTCCAGCCACATCCATTGCGATTCTTTCAAATGGAGCTCCTGAATTATACTGTTGCATGTGGCCTCGACTCTTCCGGGTTGGACCTTTAGCTCTTATACACCTCTCACAATTGGCAATCCAGTCTGCAATGGATTTCTGACAGCCGACCCAGTAGAACCTCTGCTTTATCTTTTCAGCAGTCTTTGTCACACCAAGGTGTCCTCCACTTGGCCCATCGTGAAACTCTGACAAGACATCTTTTATTTTGGAGTCTGGTACGACAATCAAGTTGCGGTGAGTTTTTCCATCGTCGCTCTCCCACTTACGATGTAGGCACCCATCTATTAGAAGTAGACTGTTCCACTGGGCCCAATAAGATTTCAAGAGGGGGCTTTCGGGCGCTATTTCTTTGCGACTAGGGCGTTCGCCCATTTCCATGGCAGAAATTAGTTTGCCTAGGGTGCGATCTTTTCTTTGTTCCGCCGACCAATCCTCGCCGGACTCAACCTGCAGTAGCCGGTCGTCGTCGATACTTGCTTTGCCTTCAGCCTTCGAGCAATGTCTGCATTCAATTTTGCATGGCCGACGAGACAGGGCATCAGCATTACCGTGTTTTCCACCTTTTCTGTGCTCGATACTTAGGTCATAACTCTGAAGCCTTTCGATCCAACGGGCCAATTGACCTTCCGGGTTCTTAAGCTGGAGCAGCCATCGCAGAGCGGAATGATCGGTTCTTAGCAGGAAGTGCTGTCCATACAGGTATTTGTGATAGTGTTTGATGCTCTCCACAACTGCCAGCAGCTCTCTCCTCGTCACACAGTAATTCCTCTCAGGCTTTGACAATGTTCGGCTGTAGTACCCGATGACTTTTTCTTGGCCGTCTATTTCCTGGGAAAGGACACCACCGATCCCGTATGCACTGGCGTCAGTGTCCAACACAAACTTACCGCCGGGTACAGGGTACGCCAAAAGAGGAGCTTTGCAGAGCATGTCTTTGAGTTTTCGGAATGCCTCATCCTGGTCGTTGCTCCATAGAAATTTCTGCCCTTTTTGAGTCAGTCGGTGTAAGCTTGCGGCAATGTTGGCAAAATTGGGGACAAACCGACGGTAATAGGTGCAGAGACCCAGAAAGCTTCGCAGCTCATGGAGGTTTCGAGGCTGCGGCCAGTCTCTGACGGCTTTAATCTTCTCGCTATCCGTCGATATGCCCTCCGTCGTCACATGGTGCCCCAGGAACTTCACCTCTCGCTGGAAGAGGTTACACTTCTTCGGGTTAAGTTTTAGACCCGAAGACGATAGCTGCTGGAGTACATTCCTTAAATTCGTGAGGTGTTCGTCGAAGGTTTGTCCCATGACTATGATGTCATCCAAGTATATAAGGCACGACTTCCACTGCAACCCTTTCAGCACCCGCTCCATCAGCCTTTCAAAGGTGGCCGGGGCGTTGCAGAGCCCGAATGGCATGACATTAAATTGCCAGAGACCGCCGTTAACGCCAAACGCTGTCTTTTCCTTATCTTTTTCGGCTATCTCTACCTGCCAGTAACCACTCTGCAGATCGAGGGTAGAGAACCATGACGTCCCGGCTAAGGTGTCTAGTGTGTCATCGATTCTTGGGAGCGGGTAGCTATCTTTCTTGGTGACATCATTTAGTTTTCTGTAATCCACACAAAATCTGGTACTTCCATCTTTCTTCTTGACCAGTACTACTGGGGAACACCAGGGACTCGACGACGGTTCGATCACACCACTCTCCTCCATTTCGCTTATCAACATCTGGACTTCGTCCCTTTTTGCCAGTGGAACGCTTCTTGGGGCCTGTTTTATTGGTCTTGCGTCTGCTGTGTTTATTTCATGTTTCACCACCGATGTTCTTCCTTGATGCCCTTTTGCAGACGCAAAGGTAGAGGCATGTTTCCATAATAACTGCTTGGCCTTGTTCTTCTCGGAAGGTGATAAGTTCTGTGTCCACTCTTTGATGTAACCATCGAGGTGCTTCTTTTCCGTGGCTGCTGATTTTTCGGTGGTATTTTCCAAATTGATTACAGCTTCGGCTGGTGTACATTGTCCAACGTCGGAAAATTGGCAAATTTGTTCTTGCTTATCTGACATGTTCAAAACTCTAACTGGAATCAGTCCATCGTCGTTGCTTTTCACCAGGGCATTCGCTATTAAGATGTTACTATTTTTGTTCTCTGCTGGTTCCACCACCCACAATTTCCCGACTCCACAATCTCCATCCATTGGTACCCATATCAATGTTTCGGCACAAGGCGGTATAATCTCTGGATGTTCCGTAGTCAGACGTCTAATAGGTGTGTTTTCATCGTAGCCCATATTTAATGGAATTTCCACATTGGACCATGTCATCACACGTTCTTTCATATCCAGATTAAGACCAAAGGCAATCATAAAATCTGCGCCTATGATAACTTCGTCAACGATATCAGCCACTATAAACTCGTAATCGACCGATTTATTGGCAATAGTAAGTCTCACGGTTATCTTTCCATGTACTGCCGCAGGCTCCCCCGTTGCTGTGCGCAGTCTGACTCCATTTAGTGGCGTTATCTTTCCTTTTGCCAGATCAGATCTGATGATTGACTTTGATGCGCCTGTATCCAAGGTCAGAATTCGCTTGTCGCCATTGATATAACCAGTTGTTGTAAGGTTGTGGTTTTTCTGTTGTACTATCGCTATGGAGATTGTGGGGCCGTCGTCGATGGGAGCCAGTTCACGCCCCGCTGGACTGGCTCGATTTAGTTTAACGGTGACTCGTTTGCAGAACGTTGAGCCACTCTTTTACTTTCCCTTGACGGGGGTGGTGACGATGACCTCGATCGCTTGCGCTTCGCTCTACAATCACGCGCAAAATGACCCATTTTGCCGCAATTGTGACACCTACCCCTGGCCTTAGTTGGTGCTGCCGTATAACGTTCTTCCCTTAATGCCTGCTTCAATGCTGCCACCATCTCGTTAGTAAGAGATTTGGGTTCATCGAACTCGGTATCCAGTTTGCGGACCTTGTGAGTCTGGGGATTGGTGATTATTCTTGCCGTCTCTTGTGTAAGGGCGTACGACACGGTTTCAGCAAATGACGATTTTGGTGACGCATACGTTGCACGTTTGATCTCGGCGTCACGTATACCATTCACAAATGTTTCGATTTTCATACGGTCCAACAATGGATGGTTTTCTCCTGGATACGTCATTAGCACCAAACGTTCTACTTCCGTTGCGAAGTCCTGTAAGGTCTCATTTGGCTTCTGTACTCTTCCCCTTAATTCCATTAGGTAGATGTTTTGCTTATGTTCGCCACCGTACTTACGTTCGAGAGCAGCCATTATATCCCCATAACTGTTTCTAGAAGCGGCGGGAATAGTCTGTATTACCTCAGCAGCACCGCCCTGCAATGCCATAAGTAGTGATACAGCCTTGTCATTGTCGTTCCAAGAATCTCTAGTAGCCACGGTCTCGAACTGTAATTTGAACACATTGAAAGAGGTTGAGCCGTCGAACACTGGAGGCTTAATTTTTAACGTGTTATGAATAGCTCTCACTGGGCCACCTTTGATTTCCAGTTCCGACATTTTCTTTTCAAGGTTCACAAATTTCTCATCATGGGCCAGAACTTTCTCGTCAACAGACAAAATCTTTTTATCCAACTCTTTCATTTGTACTTCCACGTTTTCTACTCTCTTTTCAATCACTAACGTGATGTTCTCGAGTTTCTCGTTAATATTTCTAGAGTTCTCTTCTAACTTTTCCTCCAATTTCCTGGAATATTCTTCACTCTTTCTGGAATTTTCTTCGCTCATTCGACAATTTTCTGCTTTCATTTCCATCATAAGTCTGGAATTTTCTTCCATTTTAGCATCTAATTTCTCCATCATTTTACTGGAATTTTCTTCAACCATTCTGCAATTTTCTGCTTTCATTTCCATCATAAGTCTAGAAGTTTCTTCATTCTTTCTAGACATCTCTTCTAACATCTTACAGTTGTCAGATTTCATTTCCGCCATAAGTCTGGAAGTTTCTTCATTTTTCTTATTCATTTCCAGCATCATCATAGCCAGCATTGATTTCAAATCGTCACCCCTGGCAGCTACCGACGAAACTTCCTGAACGCTGGATTCGCCCTTTGCCGATAACTCGACTTCCTCCTTACCGTCGAACTCATATTCATCGATGTTCATTCCACGGCGCTCGAACTCTTCCAACAAGCGTTTTTGTAGTTCGGCCTTGTTGCCAGTAGAACACAACTCCAACTTACTTAGCTCCTTCTTCAAGTCTTCCACTCGTAGATCCTTAAACTTCATTGTAGGATGATCGTAATCTCACTGCTGACACCAATTGTTACGGAATTAGATTTATAGCCCGTTTCCACGGTACGTCGTTCGTTCTCTATTCGTTGTTCGACCCATAACTACGAATAAATTACTTATTCCCCACACAAAAATCTATGAACGAACGACGATTTTTCTACGTTGTTCGATTAGAAATACTCTCTGAACGACGAATAAGTGTGTCCCATCCCTAACAAATGAGAGAATTTAACGAAAAAATTAATTATGACATGTCTAAATTCAAAATTAAAGAATTTGTTGAAAACACAAAAAATTTTAGAAAAAAGAAAAAGATGAATGAAAATTAATGAACTAAACATTTTATATATATGCAGAAGGAAGATGGTTGTGTTTCCTTCTTAATTCCACACACATTGCTTGTCCTTTAGTTCAAAATCGCGTTAAAAATTAGAAACAAAAAGGAAACAAATAACTGAAAATCTGTATACACAAACATTGTTTTGACATGTCTCTCTCTCTTTAATTTTGAAAACAGAAACATAAAAAAATATATTGAAAATACAAAATTATTCGGAATTTATGGAAAAAATTAATGAAATGTGTGTAGTTAAATATAGAAGATACATTTGAAGGAAAGTCTATTGCTTTTCCTATTCATTTAATGTATATTTTATGTGTTTTCGGTTCACATTTTCGTGAAAACAAGGACACAAAAATGAAGGAAATTTTGTTTATGTTTCTCTTAATTACGAACAGTGTCGTGAAAACGGGTTAATTCGTGTACGTCGTTCGACAGGCGAACAACGTAATTGAAACGCTCGTGTGAACATGACATTAACTAATGTCCGTGTAGACGTTGTTTTATTCCCCGATACGATTTGTACCAAATAAAACAGGGTTCGTTTTAGATTACGTTTCTACAATGCTTTATTTACTTTATTACACTTATTCGGAGCTGACTGTTATAGCTAAGTACATAGCATGGTACAAATACACAGGTAGCCGCATCGGCAATTGTTGGCAACATAAGATGTCAAAATTTGACATCAATTCAATGCAATTGACACATTATGTTACCATCAGCTGGCATGATAATGCTACCTGTATTATTGTACCATGGTACATAGCTTTACTTTACTTCTTTACTAGTCGATGTCAAGGTACATTTATACAAGGTAGAAGTGACAATCAGCTGTATTCTTACTTTTTTTGTAAATCTAGTTTTCAAAATGTAATAGGGTCTACTCATGAAATTTGAAACTTCGAAATTTGCTACCATAAAATACTGTTTTTCTTCCTAAACGTGTAATAAAAAAATAAATGTAATAAAAAATGACATACGACAATTCTGAATGCATTATATTTACATTGTCATTTAAATTTGTTCTATTTTGGAGGATTTTGAAAATGTATTTCTGTTTTTCTTGAGAAAATTTTAAGATTGGCCCTATTATTCAATATTTCCTTTGACAATTAATTTTCAATACCAACAATGTTGTTTTTGTAAATTTGTTAGTTGTTGTAATTCATGCACATACCTTCTATAAATTTACCTTGGTCGATGTTTACACTTCGGTATAAAATTCACAACTGCTCACTGTTTGGCCGGCATCTCATATTTATACCCAAAATCTCCTTGGTCTAGAATTATCTACACAATCTGGCCACATCTCGAATCTGTGCAGCGAACACACAGACACACATTCGCACTAAGCGAACAACCATACTCACATACATACATGGGGGAATACAATTGGACGACAAGCACAGTAATGACGTAACAACAACAAACAAGTGCAAAGAAGTAACAAACTAAACAATAATTACATGATTATGGCAAAACAAAATAAAAGCACATTAATGAAAGGTAAAGTGACATCTAGAATAATGAAGAGAGTTCTACATGGTAGTTGTTGTTGCTTAAATAAAGTAACTGCGTAATAAAAACTTTACGTTACAATTCAAATTTTTAAATTAACGGAAATTAAACTAAACTAACTTAAACCTATCAGTTACATTCGTAACAATAATTTCATAATTTAACTAATAATGCTTGGTTTACATTTACGAAATCCACTCGATTTCAACTGTCAAATCCATAGGTTAAACGTCAAATGAAATCCAGATGAGATTTCATTTGACGTTTGAGCTATGGAATTGACAGTTGAAATCGAGTGGATTTCGTAAATGTAAACTTAGCATAACTTATACGATATACTTATTATTAATCTGTTGCTTAAAAATTGGAGTAGCTATGACGTAATGAAGAATTAAAAAAAATTAAAGAATATAATTGTAACCAATATAATTAGATCTCCAATTTCTAGATTTAAGATGAATTATATATATGAAATTGTTTTAGAGTAGCTATGATATTTAGGTGGATTCTTTGTAATTATATAAATAGGCCTCAAAATTGGCTTTAATTGCCAAGCAAATAAATAAAATAAAAATTATTTTATATAACTTTTTTTATTAAATATATAAATTATTTAATAAAAACTTTCTGTAAAATGCATTAATAATTTGCCTTATAAGGCTATATTGATATAATAAATGTATGATATAATAAATTAAAATGAAAAAAAAATAGTTTAGTTTATAAAATATCATCAATCTACGATAAAAGGTAGTCGCATCTGTCAATTTTAGGTTAATACAACCCTGTATGTCTGTACGGGAGCGTGTCAAGTACAGAACAAAAATAATATGGGATGACATTTCATAAAAAAACAAGTTTGTTTATTTTTTGAAATGCATAGATATTGCTCAACAACAAAATATGCCGCAACAATGAAAGAAGCAGAAATAACAAGCTTTGAAGGTTGTATGGTTTCGGAAGTCCTCCCAGAACCGTATATTTTCTTGTGAAGGATACACAAAGTCCCATCCCGCCTTTGAAAAGACACAACATCTTATTTTTTAGTTTTTACTTTTATAATTTAATAAAAATGCTTCAAAACATAAAATCGCTTTTTTGTTTCGCAAAATCAGTTCATCCAGTCCTTGCAACAATTATTCTTTGTGTAAGCAGAACCACGTTATTAGTTGATGAACACCGTACGGAACTTCTTTTTATTGATTTTACACAAACCGCACCATTTAACAAATTTCGTGTGGGAATCTACACGGATTAATGGTTCGCGACGAAGGACAGTTATAAGCTTTTTTTAGCAAAACAGTTTGACGTTTTCCAGAAAGTTTGTAGGCTTGCGATACAAAACGAACATCAGCAATGAGCGATTCCTTCAGGCATACCTCGACTAATGTTTACAGCTCCACCAATACCGTGGAGGGCAATCTGCATAATTGTCATATTAGCTCTGTTCCTTTACGTTCAAGAATCTTCAAGTTTTACAACTTTTTACTCGAAAAGCTTTCCTTTACTTCAGACACAATACAATTCATATGGGAGCAGTTTTAAACTTTTACTACTTTTGCCGGTTTTACCATTTTCAGAAGTAAAGGAACAGACCAATTATTTGTTCCTTTCGCCTTTTGAGAACCAGGAAGAAATTAAATTCAAAAATGTTGTTACAATTTTGAAGTTAAATTGACATTGATTTCGTGTCAAATTCAATTTGACAATGAACGTACTTCAAAATAAATATTTTGAAAAAAAATTTAATCAGCTGTTAGCACGGGGTTACCTTTTACAATTCTACCATGATAAAATATGTATGTATATGAATCATTTAGTTACAACTTTCTGTAAAATGCATTAATAATTGGCCTTATAAGGCTATATTGATATAATAAATGTATGACATAATAAATGAATTGATATAATAAATGAAAATGAAAAAAAATAGTTTAGTTTATAAAATATATGAGTTATTTAGTTACAACTTTCTGTAAAATGCATTAATAATTGGCCTTATAAGGCTATATTGATATAATAAATGTATTATATAATAAATGAAACGTGGGAAGGGCCTAATATTTTCTGGATTTTAATTCACCACTAAATACTTAAAATAGTTGAATTTATTTGTTATACGTATAATATCTCATGTCGGTGTAATAATGCAATCAAAAAAAATGTTGAGAGGTGTAAAGTTTATTTTGACGCTCACTGTATGTTCAGTGTGAGATCAGCACGTGACACAATCAAAACAATAGTTTTTGAACTTATGTTCAGTTGTTTCCTATGACTACAAAGCAACTGATGTTTCGGAAGTCAGCCTTACTGAAGAAAGTCGATTGAGTAAAGAATATTTAAATTATACACAAAAATGGGACTGACGCGGGAAATGTATTCGATGATAGGTAAAGAATTCACAAACTATGATTATTTCTATTTGTGGTGATTTGTGAGCAATAAAATGCCTGTGAATCAAATGGTAATTCAACAAGTGCCTTAATGACTGAAGTCTGATCCAACAGGTTTAAGAAGTTATACGAGAGCATTATATGGATAAGTATGTATTTACTGCAGACGTTTCTTTAGCATCCAATTCAGAGGAAGGCAAAAAAACTCATCACAAGGAAGAAGAACGTACTGCTTAAACGTCAAATGTAATCCAATGGATTTCAGATGAGTTTTCATTTGACGTATACACAAAGGAATTGACAGTTGAAATCGAGTGGATTTCGTACATGTAAACCAACCCAACAAAAAGTTTGCATCCGCGGATGCAGTTAAATCACTAGAACAATTGCCGCTGGAGTACATCTTTTCCTATGAATTCACCTATGAATTTTACAAGAGAGCGCGCAGCTAGGATGCACTCCATTTTGCTTCCACGGCACACAGCTAGGATGCACTCCATTTTCGATCCAACTCACAGCTGTTGATGTATTGTTTTGGAATGAATTTAAAGGCACTCTTCGGATTGCATTTTTAATCAGTCTAAAGATGCAATTAAAATGCAAGCCATTGCGAAATATCCCAAAATAAATAAAATGCATTTATTATTTGTGTAAAACAAGAACACAAGGAACTTTATTATATAAACGCATATTAAAAAAAGTTTCCACTAAATTCAATCACATTTGAGCTTATAGCTCATTTAGACTAGCCATAAATCCTCGACTGGATTTAATAAATCCAGTACAAATCTCATTGCATTTAGATATACATTTTGGAGGATTTAAATGACAGTCAGCTGATTTTTGTTCAAAGCACAATTACCAAGGTAGATGCATCAGCCCATCTGATCGAATTTGAAAAGTCAAAAGAATTTTTTGTTAACATACGTCAAATTAAAATTTTATTGTTTAATACTGAAAATGTTAGCACATTATCCTACTAATGCTAACTAAAGAGCAAATAAAGAATTATTTTATCGCATTTTGGCCATCTATAATAAATAAACGAATTATTTTATCGTTTAGACATCATAAATATTAGTTTTGGTTGATTAAAATCAACTTTGTACATCAAAACAAATTTAATTTTTCCGCCTTGTTTACAAATTTTTACATTTTAAATTATTTTTAGTGTAGCAATTCACCGATGCATCTACCTTGTTTCTTGTGCCAGCTTGCAACTTTTTGTATTTTCTAGCAACATGTTGCAAAAAACAGAGTTGTATACGAGGATTTATGCCAGATTTAAAAAAAATCCACTCAATAGGAGGATTTATTTTTGTATGGGAAATCTGGTAGATTTTGGCTGGATTTAGCAAATAAAACCTGATAATGGGCTTAATCCGGCTAATGAAGTCATATCTAAATGGGCTATTACTTCCTCCGTTATCGATTTAATCCAAGCGCATCTGATTTTCTTTCATCATCCTAATGCCAAGTTTACACTTGCGCTCCAAAATACACTGGATTTCACGAAATCCTGAAATACACCCTGGTGTTTACACTTATTTTTTGTTGATTTCAAACATATCACAATGATCAAGGTAGATGCATATGCGCAGCTGATTGAACATGAATTTTCAAAACAAGTTGTTGTAAATTGAATTAAAAATCAAAAATATACGACAATATTGAACTTTACAACTTTATTTGGAAAATTATCTTAAAATTATCTATATATCATATCAATTGTGTATAGTACCAAAAAATAAAAAAATAAATAATGATTTTATCGTTGAGACATCATAATAATAAATTTTGATAGATAAAAGTTGTGCTCAGAACCTACAAAATATTAGCACTTGCAGTAGTTTTCCCGTTTAGTGCTAAAATGCCTTCCCGTACTCCGAAATCTAGCTAGACTTGCACTTCTCTTTAAACAAAAATAGCGCCGAATAACACCCTCTTCTCCTGTTTTCTGCCATACAATTTTGGCCTAGTAGAAACTAGCAGTAAGCATTGGTATCTTATATTATAGCTGATACGTTGATTTTGTCATTTCTGCTGGAGTTTTTGCAATTTCCGTCATTTTTCCGTTCCCGTATTTTTTAGCAAATTTGTATGGGGGAGAAATTTTTGACAATTCAATATATATTCTCAAAATTACCATTAAAAAGTACAGGAACACAATGAAAAATAGCATTGTAACAAAGTAATTTAATATTTTTTCACGTTGTTTACAAATTTTGATACTAAAATTTTTTGTTGCAGCAATTCGCACATCTACCTTGTTTATTGTGATACGTGAAAAGTGTTGCAACTTTTGGTACTTTTTTACGCAAAAGCAAGATTGTATATCATGTGTACTGTGATTTCGATGTTGATTTCGCTGAAATCACGAAATGAGATGATTTCATTTTTGTATGCGAAATCTTGATAAATTTTGCTTGATCGAAATCACGAAACGCCTTCGAAATCACGAAACGACGCGGAATGTAAACCAACCATAAAGTTGTTATATGTTGCCTTCCCATCACTAGTTCAGCTTTTGAGATGGACTCCAACTCCACTCCATTAAAAATTTCCGTCTCGTGAATTACCGCAAAAATGTTCGCAACTTAAGTTGTTATTTCTTTATTTTATAACAAATTCTTCGAAATGTATACACTCTTGTTTATCTTTTGAAGAAATGTGTAGGGATCAACCAACTGTTTTTTTTTATGTAGGAATCTCTACAGCAACTGCTTATAAAATGTATCGAACGGAGTGCATTTTTCATAAATCTATTGGACTACATCGAAAGATGTTGTGAAATCATAACTCCAACTGCACAACTTAGGGGTAGTTTACACTATATGTAAATGTCATATGACATGAAATTTTCCATCGTTATATATTCGCTAATGTGTGTAATATTGGAGATTTTCCTTACGCCATTTACTTTGTGCGTCCACACCAGCAAAAATGTAAAAAAACTACGTCTCCACATTGCCTCCGTGGGTAAATATGGAATGTTTTTATTTCGTGTTATATGATATTGATAGATAGTGTAAACTATCTCTTATAAAATTTTTTGCTGGGAAGTTTACTCCCACGTATGACTAGGTTACGATACGATAACCACTAACGGTAGACGGGTGGTGTCAATACTTAACACGAAATACAACTCTGTATTTTAAGTGTAGGAAGGTTGGCAACACTTGTAACATCTAGAGATGTTTTTCGGTTTGCATTTGTCATTCGCATATTTTTAATTGATTTGAGCGGACGTTGCTGTACTCTCGCAAAGCGTATGAGTTGCGCGTGTGTTCTACAATAAGAAAAGTAAAATAAATAAAACAATTTTATATGCAAAAAAAGAAGGAAATAATTCGTGAAACAATTTGTTGATGACTAACCGGGGGAAAATTCTGTAGAAAAACAAGGCCCCACACAAAGTGTATACAAGCAAAAAAGAATAAACAAAAATAACAATTGTAAAAGAAGCGCAATTCAAGTGCAAAAAACAAATAAAATAGAAAATAACTTTCATACAAAAATAAAAGTGCTACACAAAAATAAGTGTTACGTTCAAAAAAACACGCTATAAATTGATATTGAAAGTAAGTGGTATTTAAAACTTTATCAATTTGTGATTATCAACTCCTAGAAAAAATATCTATGACCGCATTTTTAGTGCTTCACTTTTCTTTTTCGTATACGAAGTCGAGCCATTGTTGTTGTTGTAATTAAAAGAAAAAATGATTGAATTTGTTGGCGTATTGTGTTTGCCTGTTTGTTGCATTGCCTGCCGTTTATATATTATGTGTGTGCGCCGTATGTTTGTCTAATAGCCAACAGCGCCCGCCACCATCGTCCATTTGTCCTATTTGACGATAGCAAAGCAAATATGCAAGAATGTGGAAAACTAGTTTCAGCTAATAGCTGTTTCATCTGTTTATGTTATTCGCTTGGAAAATGTAAGTTGTTTTGTTTTTACAACTGTCGTCGCCACCAGACCTCCAGATTGTTGTACAAATTTCATTTCCCCTTTGGATTTTACATGGTGGTGTTGTTGCACTTTTGTTTGTTTTTTCTTTTCCTTCGTTCCTTTTGAGAATTTCAACATGGACAACATGCTAATAACATGTGTGTTCAAGGAATGTTGTTTGGCTTGTTGTAGAAAGGAGAAAGACATTAGAGTTGCCAATGTCATTGAAAATATTACGGAGGGAAAATGAAATCTTTTGGAAATTTGCGATGCAAAAGAAAATTCCAAATATTTTGTGGGAAAATCAAAAGTAAATTTGTTATATATTTTAAATTCCCAGCTTATGGTGTTTCTAAGCCAATGTAGAGTCACAAAAATAGGGTCAGGTAAAAAATTCAATGGCAAAGAAACGAAATGTGGGCAACAGGACTATCAAGTATATTGTTTATAACCACAAATTCCGGCCACAAACTATTCCAGGGTAATTGTTTCACCGACATTGTTGACGGGTTCAATTTTTTGGTAATTCAAGCGTATTTATTAGCACTTTTATGTGACACTGGGGTGTTCTGCTTATCCAAGGACACATATTTGCTGTTGTTGTTGGAACAGCATATGAAATGTTTGTAACTTAATTTTTCTGCTTAATCTGGCTCTGGGTCTATCACCAGTTCTAGAAATGTGGCAGCTTCGATGGGGTGGGTTCAGAGTGTTGTGCGGGCCTATGCGTCATGCTGGGCAGATGTTTTGAACGGTGTCATCAATCCTTGCTTTATAGCAATTTAGACGGCTGTACCATCCCAAGCAATGTTAAGTCAAAACAACTCTGGTGGTTTGGAATTCTAATTATTTATGGTATCTGTGTGAATATTTATTCAAATCTGCTTGATAGGCCTGCTGATTTAAGGGATCTCTCTTGTAACGTTGGGGGGTTCCTACCCAGGGTGATTAGGATGGCTCTCACGGTAGGTAACGCCCGAGCAAGTACTGCAACAAAAGCATGACATTGTGTTGATGTAGCTGGTCCAATGAAGATATGAGGAGCCACCCAGTGGCAGTCAGGGCGGCATTCTACAGGTGTGAATATTTTTCCATCTCGTTGCACCTATATTCACGATCCTCACTGGCGCCGCATAGCTTACCACAGACTGGCCTATCGCGTTATATGTTGTCATCTAGGTACTTGAGGACCTTGTTCCTACATCATAGCTTGACGCAGACACCTGTGAAATGCTCGCTCGGTCGACGTGAATATGCTATCGAATGTGAACCCTAGAATATTTTGGGTTAGTTAGTGGTCGGAATTCTGCTAACATCGACAACGACATTTAACACAGTGCTCACCTCTGTGGTGAACAGAGTGAGCGTAGATTTTGTGGCGGATATTTAACTGTTCCTTGCTTGGAAAATTGTGATAAGATCAGTCAAATAGGAGTTAAGTCTTTTACAAATGATATCAGGGAAGGTACCTGACTTCAAGGCGTTCATTCATCATCCGCATACGTTACATTTCAATTCCGTGGGTAAGGGGTGGGATACAGCAGAGGTACAGGTTAAATTGTCCCGAAGACATTGCCCCACCTTATTCCATGTTCCTGAATTTCACGTACGACTTGCATTTAGTCTTCGTTGGGGGTATAAAACTTTCCATCTAATTTTTTCCGTACATGTCCACGTTTTCATATAGAACGGTATTTTGAAATTTTTGACCTCACTATACCACCGAAAAGCCTGAAATTTGTTACTTAGTCTTCGATGGAGGTGTAAAACTTTCCACCAAAAATTTGTCGGCATAGGTCCACGTCTTCATATAGCCCCCATATTGCTGTACCTCCCGATTTTCGGCATTTTAAAGGTGGTGACATCAATATCCAATCGAAATGGCTGAAATTTGGCATTTAGTCTTCGTTGGGGGTACAAAACTTTCCACATGAAATTTGTCGGTATAGCTCCACTGTTTTACTCTACGGGGCTTCGACTTCTTGTGCTTGAATTTTACGTGCGATTGGCATTTAGTCTTCGTTGGAGGTATAAAACTTTTCATCTAAAATTTTTCGGTACGGTCCCTCCCGATTATGGTATTTTGAAGTTTTTGGCCTCACTATACCACCGAAATGCCTGAAATTTTGTACTTAGTCTTCGATGGAGGTATAAAACTTTCCACCAAAAACTTGTCGGTATACTTCCACGACTTCGTATACCCCCCCTGAATGTACGTCCCGATGTTCGGTTTTTTGAAGCTTGTGGCCTTTATATCCAATCGAAAAGGCTATAATTTGGCATTTTTTTCATTGCTCCACGAATTTGTATAACCTCCATAGAACTGTCACATATAATTGATTATCCAACGTTTAAAACTTGACCGGTGGGTAAGTTTGCTCAGTGTCCTATAACAGTGTGGAGAGCTTGACAGTATCAATGGCAATTGATAGGTCGAGCGCCATCAACACTATTCCTATTTCACGGCTTGTTCCTTTTGAGTCCTCAACTAGTATTCGTGGAGATGGTGTGCAGCGTTGTTGTCGTGCTGTTTTGCATACGAAATACCTGCTGATGATCGGCAACTGAATTGCTATTTCTAAAGCTGGGAAGTCTTTGCTACGGGCGACAAAAGCGAAATTGTTTCAGTAGCGGGACCACCCTGCCCATATTCCAGACTTCGGGAACAACGAGGGCGGCAAGCGAAGTTTGTTGCTCTCCACTAATTGTGGTAGGGGCGTCCTCATTGACTGTGCAAAACGTAGAGCTATCAATTTGCTCAGCCTGCACTATTCCCCTTTCGTCATTGCCGAGGATCGAATGCCACAACTCATGATGAGCATTAAATTCGCTCAAGACCAGTCGGTTACGACCTTCCGAAAGCGGATTTATGTTGGGCCTATGACCTGGAGTTCAACGGGGTGTAGACGGCAGTGCTACATCCGACTGCTATACCCAAACATTTCATGTATGCGTCATAAAAGCGAAAGTTGTAGGTCAGTATTGAACATACAGGTATTGTTCAGAAGATAACGAAGATAGTTCTGTTATAGCCTTCCAAAAACAAGCTAATGATTGGCCTAAATCCTGGTGTTATTGACTTGTAACAAAAACACAACCCACATGATCGGCTGTATTAAAAAACATAAAATAACCTTGTGAATTTGTTTTCCTCCGTTATAACCTTCAGTAATTTTACAAAATTTATATTCATTTTTATTTCATATTGAACATTTTTCTTCAAGTACAGTTGTTGTTGTCGTGCATATAAAAAATATTTATGTTTTGCTAGTCTGTTTCTCGCATCGTGTGACTTTTTTCACGAGAACAAAACGTTTGTGAATTCGAAAAGGCAAAAACAAAATACAAAAAACGCTTTTGTAGATTCTCATTTGGCTGACTAATCTGGTGAGGAATAATGTTGCTGTTGTCTCAACATTTGCAAATACCAAGACATCTACATTCATATCTCCTCCACATTTGTACATTTTTCGTCGTATAAACACATCAATACGTCTGAAACTTTTGTATGTTCATCAATCCGTTATATGTATGTTCTTAAGTCTATATTTAGTCTAGAGATTGTTCTTATTTTGATGTTATAGTTTGGGTTTTTAAATATTTTTTGTTGATTTTTTTAAGGTTCTAAGTCAACATAAATACGCTTGAGCCCAATTTGTTCCCATTCCCATGTTTTGATTTAGTTTTCTTTTTGTTTTTAATTTTTTGGCTAAATGCCGCCTAAGTGTTTTTCTTTAGGTGATCCCTGCAGTGAATTTTGTATATGGGTTGTTCATGTTTGTTTTCTTTTTAAGAACTGTTTGCCTTGGTATATTTTTGCACATCTCAATGTTTACACATGAAAAATGTTTGTATTTTTTGCTTCAATTTTGTCTCGGTGTCTATTTTAATTATTTGGGTTGTGCTAAATTTTCATTGCTCGATAAAGAAAATAGAAACTTGCATAACTATAAAATTTTATGAGATGTTTACATTAATTTAATGTTGAATTTGGCTTTTGCGGTATTTTTTCCAAGAAAAATCCTGAAAACTTAAAAAAGCCCTAGAAAAAGCGATTTATTTATACATCTCTCCGGCGATTTTTTTGTTTTTTTTTTTTTTTTATTTTTCTCATCTATGAACATTGTAGTTTCAGAATCCGCAAAAACTTTCCAGGTGTAAGCACTTTTAATTTAAGGATAGTTAAAGCGCACCGTGACATCGCTCTGTAGATCGTGAACATCCCTCCTGACATGCATAGTTGAGAGATCTATCCACCATATGGTGATTAGGATTTCTTTCACGGTAACGGACCAAGTACTGCAACGAGAACATAGCTTTATTGTCGCGGTTAGTTGTGGTAAGCGCAAACAATGTGAACATACTATCGAATGTGACACCTAGAATCTTGGGCAAGTTCCTGTCATTACCCGGTACTCGGCAATCAGTGCAATATGGCCAATAGTGTCAGAGACTGTATCTTCCTTATTCCCAGGATTGGATAGTGACCTAAGCATTGTCCACAGTTCACTTATTCCGGCAACAATTTTGTTTTAGGCATTTTTCTCCTCTTCCCATCAGGCAGTGTAACATTGCCAAAGGTTCGATAGTGACTTAAAAGTTGCTATCAATTCTCTTATCTCTTATCTTCAGATGATAACTCACTAGTTCCGCTTCTGTTAACCGACCAACCTGTTAACATCTAGTGTCAGCTCCCTCACTCTAGTGTCACTGCAGTCGGTTCGATAAAGCTCATTACGCTCATTTGTTAGTCCCGCCGACTCTTCTGGGAAATTCCTATTTGTATTTGCATATATTCCGAGCGGCTGCCTTAGAAGATTTGATTAGTTCTTTAAAGCAGTGATCGGGCGACTCTCTGATACCAGTTCAATTAGCTTTTTCATGATGAAAGTGCGGCGTTCGGAAGTTATGAAGTCGGGTGGTCTGGTGATGGAAACAATTATATCGTGATGGTCTGGCCCAAGATAAACGACATTTACCTTCCGATACCTACCGCTTTCAGGTATTACATAGACCCTTTCTGAAAGAAAGGTTGCTTCTATAGACCCTTTCTGAAAGATAGGTTGCTCCTATAGACCCTGTCCGAAAGAAAATGCGCTTTTATAGGCCCTTTCTGAAAGAAAGCGTGCTTTTATAGACCTTTCCGAAAGAAAGGGTGCTTCTAAAGACCCTGTCCGAAAGAAAGGGTGCTTCTATAGACCCTCTTCGAAAAAAGCGAGCTTTTATAGACCCTTTCTGAAAGAAAGTGTGCTTTTATAGACGCTTTCTGAAGGAAAGGGTGGTTCTTTATACCCTTTCTGAAGGAAAGGGTGCTTCTATAGACTCTTTCTGAAAGAAACCGTGTTTTTACAGACCCTTCCTGAAAGAAAGCGTGTTTTTACAGACCCTTCCTGAAAGAAAGCGTGTTTTTACAGACCCTTCCTGAAAGAAATTGTGCTTCTGTTGACCCGTTCTAAAAGAAGGGTGCTTTGGTAGATCCTTTCTGAAAGAAAGTGTGCTCCTATAGATCCTTTCTGAATGAAAAGGTTCTTCTATAGATCCTTTCTGAATGAAAGGGTGCTTCTATAGATCCATTCTGAATGAAAGAGTGCTTCTATAGATCCATTCTGAAAATAGGGTGCTTCTGTAGATCCTTTCGAAAAGAAAGATGCTTCTGTAGATCCTTTCGAAAAGAAAGGGTGCTTCTGTAGATCCTTTCGGAAAGAAAGGGTGCTTCTGTAGATCCTTTCGATAAGAAAGGGTGCTTTTGTAGATCCTTTCGAAAAGAAAGGGTGCTTCTATAGATCCATTCTGAAAAAAAGGGTGCTTCTGTAGATCCTTTCGAAAAGAAAGATGCTTCTGTAGATCCTTTCGAAAAGAAAGGGTGCTTCTGTAGATCCTTTCGAAAAGAAAGGGTGCTTCTGTAGATCCTTTCGAAAAGAAAGGGTGCTTCTGTAGATCCTTTCGAAAAGAAAGGGTGCTTCTGTAGATCCTTTCGAAAAGAAAGGGTGCTTCTGTAGATCCTTTCGAAAAGAAAGGGTGCTTCGGTAGATCCTTTCGAAAAGAAAGGGTGCTTCGGTAGATCCTTTCGAAAAGAAAGGGTGCTTCTGTAGATCCTTTCGAAAAGAAAGGGTGCTTCTGTAGATCCTTTCGAAAAGAAAGGGTGCTTCTGTAGATCCTTTCGAAAAGAAAGGGTGCTTCGGTAGATCCTTTCGAAAAGAAAGGGTGCTTCGGTGGATCCTTTCGAAAAGAAAGGGTGCTTCTGTAGATCCTTTCGAAAAGAAAGGGTGCTTCTGTAGATCCTTTCGAAAAGAAAGGGTGCTTCTGTAGATCCTTTCGAAAAGAAAGGGTGCTTCTGTAGATCCTTTCGAATAGAAAGGGTGCTTCTGTAGATCCTTTCGAAAAGAAAGGGTGCTTCTGTAGATCCTTTCGAAAAGAAAGGGTGCTTCTGTAGATGCTTTCGAAAAGAAAGGGTGCTTCTGTAGATCCTTTCGAAAAGAAAGGGTGCTTCTGTAGATCCTTTCGAAAAGAAAGGGTGCTTCTGTAGATCCTTTCGAAAAGAAAGGGTGCTTCTGTAGATCCTTTCGAAAAGAAAGGGTGCTTCTTTAGATCCTTTCGAAAAGAAAGGGTGCTTCTGTAGATCCTTTCGAAAAGAAAGGGTGCTTCTGTAGATCCTTTCGAAAAGAAAGGGTGCTTCTGTAGATCCTTTCGAAAAGAAAGGGTGCTTCTGTAGATCCTTTCGAAAAGAAAGGGTGCTTCTGTAGATCCTTTCGAAAAGAAAGGGTGCTTCTGTAGATCCTTTCGAAAAGAAAGGGTGCTTCTTTAGATCCTTTCGAAAAGAAAGGGTGCTTCTGTAGATCCTTTCGAAAAGAAAGGGTGCTTCTGTAGATCCTTTCGAAAAGAAAGGGTGCTTCTGTAGATCCTTTCGAAAAGAAAGGGTGCTTCTGTAGATCCTTTCGAAAAGAAAGGGTGCTTCTGTAGATCCTTTCGAAAAGAAAGGATGCTTCTGTAGATCCTTTCGAAAAGAAAGGGTGATTCTGTAGATCCTTTCGAAAAGAAAGGGTGCTTCTGTAGATCCTTTCGAAAAGAAAGGGTGCTTCTGTAGATCCTTTCGAAAAGAAAGGGTGCTTCTGTAGATCCTTTCGAAAAGAAAGGGTGCTTCTGTAGATCCTTTCGAAAAGAAAGGGTGCTTCTGTAGATCCTTTCGAAAAGAAAGGGTGCTTCTGTAGATCCTTTCGAAAAGAAAGGGTGCTTCTGTAGATCCTTTCGAAAAGAAAGGGTGCTTCTGTAGATCCTTTCGAAAAGAAAGGGTGCTTCTGTAGATCCTTTCGAAAAGAAAGGGTGCTTCTGTAGATCCTTTCGAAAAGAAAGGGTGCTTCTGTAGATCCTTTCGAAAAGAAAGGGTGCTTCTGTAGATCCTTTCGAAAAGAAAGGGTGCTTCTGTAGATCCTTTCGAAAAGAAAGGGTGCTTCTGTAGATCCTTTCGAAAAGAAAGGGTGCTTCTGTAGATCCTTTCGAAAAGAAAGGGTGCTTCTGTAGATCCTTTCGAAAAGAAAGGGTGCTTCTGTAGATCCTTTCGAAAAGAAAGGGTGCTTCTGTAGATCCTTTCGAAAAGAAAGGGTGCTTCTGTAGATCCTTTCGAAAAGAAAGGGTGCTTCTGTAGATCCTTTCGAAAAGAAAGGGTGCTTCTGTAGATCCTTTCGAAAAGAAAGGGTGCTTCTGTAGATCCTTTCGAAAAGAAAGGGTGCTTCTGTAGATCCTTTCGAAAAGAAAGGGTGCTTCTGTAGATCCTTTCGAAAAGAAAGGGTGCTTCTTTAGATCCTTTCGAAAAGAAAGGGTGCTTCTGTAGATCCTTTCGAAAAGAAAGGGTGCTTCTGTAGATCCTTTCGAAAAGAAAGGGTGCTTCTGTAGATCCTTTCGAAAAGAAAGGGTGCTTCTGTAGATCCTTTCGAAAAGAAAGGGTGCTTCTGTAGAATCTTTCGAAAAGAAAGGGTGCTTCTATAGACCCTTTCTGAAAGAAAGGGTGCTTCTATAGACCCTTTCTCAAAGAAAGTGTGCTTCTATAGAGACTTTCTGAAAGAAAGGGTGCTTCTATAGACCCTTTCTGAAAGAAAGGGTGCTTCTATAGACCCTTACTCAAAGAAAGTGTGCTTCTATAGAGACTTTCTGAAAGAAAGTGTGCTTCTACAGACCCTTTCTCAAAGAAAGTGTGCTTCTATAGAGACTTTCTCAAAGAAAGTGTGCTTCTATAGAGACTTTCTGAAAGAAAGGGTGCTTCTATAGACCCTTTCTGAAAGAAAGGGTGCTTCTATAGACCCTTCCTCAAAGAAAGTGTTCTTCTATGGAGACTTTCTGAAAGAAAGGGTGCTTCTATAGAACCTTTCCGAAAGAAAGGGTGCTTCTATAGACCCTTTCTGAAAGAAAGGGTGCTTCTATAGACCCTTTCTCAAAGAAAATGTGCTTCTATAGAGACTTTCTGAAAGAAAATGTGCTTCTATAGAGACTTTCTGAAAGAAAGTGTGCTTCTATAGACATTCCTGAAAGAAAGGGTGCTTCTATAGACATTCCTGAAAGAAAGGGTGCTTCTGTAGATCCTTTTTGAAAGAAAGGGTGCTTCTATAGTGACTTTCTGAAAGAAATGGTGCTTCTATAGAGACTTTCTGAAAGAAAGGGTGCTTCTATAGAGACTTTCTGAAAGAAAGGGTGCTTCTATAGAGCCTTTCCGAAAGAAAGGGTGCTTCTATAGACCCTTTCTGAAAAAAGGGTGCTTCTATAGAGACTTTCTGAAAGAAAGTGTGCTTCTATAGACCCTTTCTGAAAAAAGGGTGCTTCTATAGACCCTTTCTGAAAGAAAGGGTGCTTCTATAGACCATTTCTGAAAGAAAGGGTGCTTCTGTAGAAAGTGCGCTTCTAAAGACCATTTCTGAAAGAAAGGGTGCTTCTGTAGAAAGTGCGCTTCTATAGACCATTTCTGACAGAAAGGGTCTTTCTATAGACCCTATCTGAAAGAAATGGGGCTTCTATAGACCATTTATTTATATATGTATATATTTTTTTAAATTACCATTTATGGTAATTTGTTCATGACATTATTATAACTTTATACAAAACATTCCCTTTATAATTTCCATTTGCCCCCTAAGTTCGATTAATCCAAGCATATTTACAATAAGATTGAGTAGCAATATTAGTAAATGGCGGGAATTTCAGTTTTTGTTTTTCTGTCTTTTTGTGTTTAATGTCCGGCAAACAGCGCATTTTATGGAATTGATAAAAGTAATGGAAATTCAGCAAACAAGAAGAGGGACAGCAACAGAAACGCATGAATCATAAAACAGCTCCCAATACAGATGGGACTACTTTGGAAGAAGCAATGTGTTGAAAAACATTTGGGCGGGAAACATTTTAATGTACTCGTACATGTGTGCGATCAACAGTATCAATTGGTTTCTTCAATAAAAAAGAAAAAATATTTAAATGTGCGAATAAGTCAGGCATTGGAGTTTATTTGCCGTTATCGACCTTCGTACTTAAAAAATTGTTTGATTTCCATTAATAAACTATAACTGTGAGGTTTCGTTGTTTTGGAGCTAGCAAATCAAATAGACACAAGATGGTGATTTTGTTTTTTATTTGTTTAGCTTGCTCTGAATGATTGGCTGGCTGTAAGACCGGCAGAGAGCATGTGGCAATTGTGTATTTGGTTGCCTTGTTTGTAACATCTTCACTGGAGAGTATTTTATAAGTACTTCTAATATGGCCATCAATGTATTTTTTAATTATTGCTAATAAGCTCCATGTGGTTTTTGAACCTATAGGACTGATTAAGAAAAATCAATGCTAATTGAAATAAGTATGTTGAATTTAAATCAACACTGCGTTGAAGGAAATAAGTCTCTTGCCCCCTAATTTTTTATACGTTTTAGTCACTTTGACAAGACGGAAGCTTTTCAGCTAATATTTAAACAATTTTTGGGTGTTCTGTTGATATTTCATAGTTACAACATAACACACATACACATCAATAATTTCCTACGACTATATATTGTGCTATACTTTTTCCATCTTGCCAAGGTCTTGGTCTGCATACCAACCAGCTATTACACCCAAATTTCACACTATTCATATTTTCCACAATATGTTGTTTATATTCATCTTCATCATTTAGCTTGTTCACAATGTTTACTTTACATATTTACATCACTACACATAGTAACGTAATTTGTTTACATTTTTTTATGGTTAGTTGGATTTTGTTGTATCTTATTCTTTGCTTTTTCATTTACAGATTTCATTTGGCTAACGTAAAATAAGCGAACATTCAATCAAAGTGTTTGCCCCACATTATAGTCTGGTGGTTATTACATCTGGAAAGACATGAGCGAATATACTATAGAAACGAGACGTAGGTCTCGATCAAAAACACCATTTTTACGTTCCAGTTGTGACCACGAAAACTGTGATCACATTGGGGATGAGCCACACACACATCACAAGAAAAAACCAACATCACAATTAGCAAATGTTCGGTGAGTATTTTTTTATTATTTTGAGAAAAAATAAATTCATAAATTTTAAATTTAAAGAATGAGTAGTAAAATGATTTGTTGGAAGCACATTGAGCAATGACAAATTATGAGATTTTCTGATGACAAAATACATACCTGTTTTTGGATTAAGATTTTTAAATCAAAGTTGTTTGTAGTCATATTGTGCAGTGAAGTCATACCACTGGCGAACAAATGCATAAAAAATTGATAGGTACATACCAGGATCAACGTTGCATGAAACCCCACCGCAGTCTTTTCGCCAGCAATCACAGACGCAGCCCTTAACACCACCAGTATTTGTGCAAATATCTGGTAATGAGGTGAATATTCTAACATTAGCTAGCTTTTGGAAGTCAAAAACTCGTGGTATTCCGTTTTTGGTAATGACCAGGTAAAAATATTTATACATTATCATTTTTTGCCGTGAGTAAGGTTCCCCATGTCATCTCTCTCGCCTGAAAAATGACTTAACTTTGAAACTCGATATTTCGCATGGCCAAGGGTAGTTTCCTGTCACTTGGCAATCTGTCACTTTGATGAGCTACATCGTACGTATAAGTTCTACAACATTATAAACGTTGGTTGTTGTTACAGTGTTTATTATTGTAGGTTTGTGTGTTCGTTCTTCTGCTTAATCTGGCTCTGGGTCTATCTCCAGTGTAAGGTGGTTTTGCCGTGGGCTGGGCATAAGGGCCCACTAAACCTTACGGAATAATAAGGCGAGTAATCTCCCTTTCCTGGGGGGTTAAATCGGATATTTATTGATGTAAAACTAATTTATAATCTACTGATGTTTTAATACGATAAGAAGGATACTTGGATTCAGTAAATGGTTTGATGATTATCGGCAACTCGGTGATTCGCCGTTCGGTAGTAGGCGATCTGAAGATAATCGGGAACTCGGTGATTCGCTGTTCGGTTGTAGGCGATTTGAAGATAATCGGGAACTCGATGATTCGTTGTTCGGTAGTAGACGATTTGAAGATAATCCGGAACTCGGTGATTCGTGTTGTTGATGTTCGGCCACCCGGGGATTCGGTGTTCGGCTACTCGGTGATTCTGCACTCGGCTCGGCTGTTCGGGTTGTCGTTCGTTAATGTTAGTTCTAAGTTAGCCTCTACGGTATTCTACGAGTACTGACTAGTGGAACAACACCCGAAGGTGGAGTGGAACAACACCCGAAGGTGGAGTGGAACAACACCCGAAGGTGGAGTGGAACAACACCCGAAAGTGGAGTGGAACAACACCCGAAGGTGGAGTGGAATAACACCCGAAGGTGGAGTGGAACAACACCCGAAGGTGGAGTGGAACAACACCCGAAGGTGGAGTGAATGTATTAGCCACCGCGCAAAGAGGTAGCTCTCAAAAATACTTCCGAACCTCTTAACACTCTCGTGTCGGTTGGCGGACTACGAACACAACAACTGTACTCAAGCCCGTATGGCTGGCTCCCTGCGGTAGCAAGCCTCCCAGTCCCTTCACAAACTGAAATACTTAAGTGAACGGTTGCACAAAGCGATTGAGAAGTATTCCGTTGTTGTCATGCTGGTGATTTATTACATTGCATTATAACGCATCGTTTCCATAGTAGCGTCAGGTGTTTTATCAGTGTGGATGGCATTGAGTTGTTTTATAGTGGGGACGTAATGATGTTGGTATTATGTTCGTGATCATTTTGTCACGTTACACCAGTTCCAGGAAAGTGGCTGCTTCTATGGGACGTAACCAGAGATCTGCTGAAGTTAGATGAGTAGGTTTGGTAGCGCAGTTGAAAAAGTACAGTGTGTTGTGCTGGGCAGATGTTTTGCACGATGCGATCGATCGTTGCCCTATAAGAATTCATTCGACTGCAATATCCCGAGCGTAGTTGAGCCGAAACTACTCCGATTTGTCGTTGCAGCTGACGCTCCTCATTTGGGATAGATGGGGGATGTACTTCCAGGACTTTATTCACACTATATTTGCTTATGACGGCCGTGCTATTTAAACCTGCTTGACATGCCTGTTCTCTCCTGTATCGCTGGACCTCTTCCTCTAGAACGTGGATAGCCTCCTCCTGATGTGCCTGGGTGTGCCGGGCTTTTTTTTTTTTTTTTTTTTTTTTTTCTTTTTTTTTTTCGAACGTTCCCAACGCCACACTTTCCCACCCCTTCCGAACCGTGGGGGCGACCTCCCCATTACGTAGGGATCGCGTACACGTCATGATCCGGAGCATGACGGGATAAAAAGATGGCATTGGATACCAGCTACAGAAAATTCTTTAACAGCTAGTATATTTTATAATGTTAGGTATATTCTAAGTATTAAGATATGAAATTATTCTAGACTTGATAATATTGATATCTACACCAAAATCTACAATAAAATATAAAGAATTAAATTCATCACACATTCTGCAGACAGGTTCGCTTAGTGCATAATTAGTGCGATGAGAATCAGTGTTACAGAAACGATAATATCTACTGAATCTGATAGGAACATTTATTTTGATTGAAGAAATAAGGAAATCTGAAAGTATATTGCCATTCAAAATTTTTTGTACCATAATTGTATTGAACATTACACGTCTACTTTTTAATGTTGGTAATCTGATTAACTTAAGCCTGCTCGTATATGAGGGCAAGATGAAATCACTATTCCAATGAAAGCCTCTTAAAGCAAAAAGTAAGAATTGTTTTTGCACAGATTCAATTTTATCAGAATATTTCGAATAATAGGGATCCCATACAACAGAACCATATTCAAGTATAGGTCTGACAAGTGAGACAAATAATTGCTTGGTGACATAGGGATCAGAAAATTCCTTTGACCAACGCTTAAAGAATCCTAAAACTCCATTTGCTTTATTAACCATTGTTATAATATGATTATTGAAATTTAGTTTGGGGTCCAATAGGACACCTAGATCAACAAAGGAATCCACAGATATTAGAGTAGATTCATTTATCCGGAAATCATATGTTAGAGGTGAGGTTCTAGAGAAACACATATGTTTACATTTCTTTAAATTTAAATCCATGTTATTAATAGCGCACCACCGGGAGAATCTATTTAAATCCTCCTGCAGTAATTGTAAATATTCTACAGACTTGTGTGTTATAAAAATTTTAACATCATCTGCATACATAAGTAGTTCAGAATTTTTTATTGACAACGGTAAATCATTAACGAATAATAAAAACAAGACAGGGCCCAGATGACTCCCTTGAGGAACACCTGATGGTACATTTATTGATTTGGAATGACAATCCTCAAATAAAACAACTTGTGACCTGCCTTGCAAGTAAGACGAGATCCAAGATAATAGGATTTTACTGAAACCGATTCGGTTTAATTTGTATATTAATAATTTATGATTGACTCTATCGAACGCTTTACTGAAATCAGTATAGATTGTGTCAGTTTGCTTCTGCTGAGTAAATCCTTTAATGACCTTTGAGGTATATTGAACTAGGTTCGTAACGGTGGATAAGCCACTGCGGAAACCATGCTGATAAGGGCTTAAAATATGATGTACTTTGTAAGAGATTACATCCGTGATGAGTTTTTCAAATAACTTCGGAATTGCACTCAGTTTTGCAATTCCTCTATAATTGGATACGTCGGATAAGCTGCCAGATTTATGAAGAGGTACCAAGTAAGATTTTTTCCAAAATGTTGGGAAATAACCAAATTTCAGGGAATAATTAAAAAGAAAAGTTAATGGTGTAGATAAGGAATTATGGCAATTTTTAAGTATTATACTAGGTATGCCATCAGGACCTGGACTTTTTATAGGTTTAAGGCAGCATAAACCCTTTGAAATGTCTTCAGTTCTGAGAAACGGCATACTAAGGTTATCCATGTTAGGTAACTGATATGGATATTGAGTATCCAAGAAACTATTGCTATACGAATATGTTGAAGCAAAGAAATTAGCAAAACATTCAGCGATATCACGATCGCCTACGAATTCATTATTATTATATTTTATTAAATGAGGTCTACGGGTACTTTTTCTTTTTAAATTAACAAAATCATAAAACGATTTTGGATCGGATTTAATATTTATCTTAATTTTATCAATGTACATTTTATATGACCTGTGAGATTCAATGTTGTACTTTGATCTGGCAATGGAATAATTTGAATAATCTATAGTAGATCCCGACTTTTTAAATTTTTTGAAAAGTCTATTTTTAGAGTTTTTTAGAGCGGACAATTCGGAAGTAATCCACGGCAATTTATTAGAAGAATTTATTTTAACTTTTGGTACACATTCATTAAGAAAATTATTCAGTACGTCATAAAATTTATTAACAGCCTGTTCAAGGTCAAATTGATTATTACAGTGAAACAAAGAGGCCCATTCTGTGGAAGTAATGAGAAGATTCAGTTTTTGAAAGTTAGTTTTCTTAAAGTTGAAAACAGATTTGAATGTTCTAGTGGTTAGTGGTGTTGAAATTGGGGAGTTATAAATCAACTGTATACAAAGTGTGGGATGATGGTAATCTTCAGGAATAGATACAGGATGAATTCTCGAAATTTCAAAATTTAGAGTATTATTCACAAATACTAAGTCCAGTATCTTACCATACTTATTTATTACATTATTTATTTGATACATATTTATTTCCGAGAAGCGAGTTACAACATCAAAAGAGAGCTGGTTCGTATTCTCACTTGGGGTCAATGGTGTCATACCATCAGAGTTCTCAAGCGAAAGCCACTTAATTGACGGCAAGTTAAAGTCTCCTAGTATTAGAATTTTATCAGTATCACACATTCTCGAGGCTATTGAGTTTATTGCAGATAAATGTTGAAAATACAGATTGTGGTCAGATGCAGGAGGTATATATGAACAGGTAACAAATAATTTAAACTTGACAAATTCAATACAGACTCCTATGAACTCGATGTCATATAGGTCATTTAATGTAATAATATTAGATGGGTATTTGGAATCGACTGCAATTAGAACACCGCCACCTTTTTTAATGATTCGATCTTTTCTAAAAATTTGATATCTTGAGCATAATATTTCGCTATTTAAAACAGAAGGTTTCAACCAAGTTTCTGAGAGTACTATAATTTGAAACTCGAAATCGAAACTATCAGTGAACAGTCGAGACAATTTTGTATTTAGTCCCCTAACGTTCTGATAGCAAATTGAAATAGAATTATTTAGTTTTTTGGAGTCGACTCTGGTCTATGAGGTAAGTGAGCTAAGTTGTCTGATTTTTCAACAAATTCTTTTATAAATGCTTGAGGAGGCCAAAAATCTATCGATAATATCTGATCAAATATGTTCTGAGGTACAATAATTTTGAATGACGATCTATTCTCTGAGTAGCGCTGTTTTAATTTATAAGTTTTCAGGAAATAATCTCCATTTATTTTAGATTTGATATAGTAATTTATGTCATCAGCCGTTACAACTGGTGCGAACCTGGCAGCAAAAACAGCTTTCATGGGCTGAGCCATTAACAACGGTCTTTGGGAGATTCGCGGGGTTTGTGACGGAGCAGATGCGAGAGTTGGTGCGTTTGTAGAAGTCTCACCAAATTCTACATTTCTAACAGTGGGAGTCGATGAACTCGCTACATTGGTAGATGATGAAGGATTTTTTAGGGCTTTTTTATTCCTTAAAGTTGGAGTGCGTACACTCGCTACACTAAAAGGATTAGCAGAGCCCTCGGGAACTTCAACTGCAGCAACCGATGTTGGCTGATCTAACTCAGGATGTCTGGACTCAACATCCCTGTTAGAGGAAGCAGAAGTGCTCCCATGATTTGGTTGAGATGTGGAATCTTTTTGGGCTTTCTTACTCCTTAGAGTTGGAGTAGAATTACTCGCTGCACTCAAAGGGTTAACAGAGCCCATGACAATATCTGTGTTAGTAGCCGGGGTTCGCAGAGCTGGGTCCGGCACAATGGTAGCATCAGTTTTCGACCCCCCATATTCTGTAACAGGATTAGCAGATATAAGCGGTGAGAAAACAGTGCCACCTGAAACGCTAGGTGTATTAGGAAGCTTCGCTTTATTTGAAGTTTTCTTATTTGACCTTTTACGTTTCGGTGCAGATGTGGCTGGTGATGAAGAAAAATCATCTAAGTTTGGATATTTTTCAAAAATCCCATTAAAGCGGGTCATCCGTAAATACGCGTTCCAGATTTCCCTATTTATTTCAGTTATTTCAGTCGATAAGTCTTTAGCAAAATTGTAAAATTCAAAATCTATATTACGACACTTTACACAACACCATCTAAGCCCGTTAAAATCATGGTTGAGTGAGTCAGCAGTTTTTTCATCAATCCCAGCACATGTAGCATGCGAGTGATTGAGACAGAGCCAACACTCAATGGTTCTATCATTCTACCATTTGGGGACCAAACTGGCGGCGCATAGCTTACCATAGACACCTATCGCGTTATATGTGGTCAACAAGGTTTCTTTATCTGCACCCCAAGTGCTGCCGGCTATGGACTTGAGGACCTTGTTCCTATATTTCAATTTTTCGCGGATAGTTGCAGATTGCGCGGACGACGTGAGCGTAGCGTCGAATTTGACCCCTAGAATTTTGGGGCAGTTTGTGGTCGGAATTCTGCTACTATCGACCATCGAGCACGACATTCAACTCTCTTCCAAACTGAGCGGTCCATGTGGTGAACAGAGTAGCCATAGATTTAGTGACTGATATATGCATATTCCTCGCGTGGAAAAGATGGTAAGATCGGTTAAGGTTAGGAGTTCAGTCTTTCACAGATGTCATTAGGGAAGGTACCTCACGCATACGTTACGATCACAATGCCGTTTGGAGGGGACGGAATACAGGAGAGGTAAAGGTTAAGATGTGCTGGAGACATCACTCCACGTTGGGGAACTCCCTGTTTCACTCTACGGGGTTTGGACTTCGTGTTTCTGAATTCCACGTACGACTGATTGCCCAACTTTCAAGCTTGGCCGGAGGGTTGTCTTCTTAATGCCCTCAAACAGCGTGGATAAGTCAAGCTTTTGATAAATCAAGCGGTATCACAAGGCGGTCTCTGGTTGAGTCCTCGACAAATATGTGTGGATATGGCGTGCAGCGCTGTTGTCATGCTGATGATCGGCAACTGGATAACTATTTTTAACGCTGGGGAGGACTAAGGCCTCAAGGGTCTATGCACATTTTCCAGCCTTCGGGAACAATAAGGGTGGCAAGCGACAAGTTGAAAACTTTAGTGAGATTCTCCACTCCCGGGGCATCATGCTGTTTTAGCATTACCATGAAGATTCCATCAGGGCCCAACGCTTTGGATGATTTAGCGTTCCTAAACCGTAGAACCTTTGTTATATATTGTGGACAACGACTCCTGAAAAAAAGGATGAAGGAACTTTTGTCATGTTTAACGGAGAGTGGTAGTGACAGATACAAAGATGTGATGCGGGGGTAATTTTGTTTACATTTTGTGGAGTGCTTTCTTTGCGATCAGGGCCCCAAAACATTCTACGATGGTTTGCAGATATTATCTGAGGTGCAAATCATCCAAAGTGCTTGAACTTGAAGGAATTCCATTCACATTAACCGAGTTGGGCCTCAGGTCCCAAGCAGGCAGCACTTAGAAAGCAGATAAAGAAACCTTGTTAAACATATATAAGACTATAGGCCGTTCTGTGGTAAGCTTTGCGGTGCCAGGAAAGAATTTACAAATATTCTAGTATGCAGGATTGAGGATGCTAAGACCCAAACCGTCATCTTTTGGATAGATACCCCGCTCAGGAAAGATCTTCATGATCTATAAAGAGTGGTCCAAAGATATAAAAGAGAACCTCTGGATCAAGCCAAATATCAAGAAATTTTGAGTAGTATTCATGGCGCGATCGTCAGCATAAGTTGCTTCCGTTACACATATTGGGTGTTTCCGTAGGAATAATCCTAACCATTATATCGATACAAATGATGAAATGATGACCTGTCATGTAAAGTTTCAGGAGGGAAATGAAACGAATGATTCGACGCACAGAGCAACAGGTCTCCTTGGTATGGAGCCTTTATGCGATTAACTCGCTGGGAGACTCAAAAGCAGCAATTTTGCTGCGCATTTAAATTTTTGTTGGCCGTGAGATTAGGCTTATACGAGCGGATTCCGAAGGAACGTCTTTCAACACTGACGAGCCTCGTGTCTCGTACATATCATTAACATTACAGTCTGTTTAAGTGATTGCTTTAATGCCGACATTTTCGAAATAATCGTCGTATTAGGTCGTATTTCTTTAAGTTCCTTTTATGTTAGAGCTTCGGCTTGATCTCCCGGAGTTCCTTCTCTGTCATATGTGATGGATCCTTACCGACTACAGCAAGTAAGAAAGTATGAGTCAGATGTGCCAACATAGATATACCCTCAGCCTCGGATCTAAAGAAAAGAAGTGAAACCAATATTTCTGAGGTCTAAGGGGTTTTTTTTTGATTTTCTGGGCCAATTTCTCAGGTAGTATGGACTTGCCCCGAAAAAATTGTACCATCTTAACTAGGGGCGCATACACAACATGTTGCCAAAAATTTAAAAAAAAAACTATCCCAAAAAATTCCTTAAGCTGCACTCTTTCCAAACTTTGTGTGGGAGGTGCCCGAAAAAGAAGTCCGAGGTAGTCAATATTCGGACATAATCCGAGGCTGTAAGAAATAATACGATGCACAACGTTTGGACCAAATCGGTTTTTCGCTTCGAGGGTGGGTTATCTTTTTGGAGCTTTGGGGTCATTATCTCAGGAAGTAGGGTCAAATGCCTGAAATACTGCCTTATTTCCGACCGAATTCGTGAATGAGCGTGATGAGCTTCGCCGTACGAATAAGTTACACAACGTTAGAACCGTGGATAACGAACCCTGAACAAGTAAAAATGTATCAGTCGGCTGTGCCGACAGAGATATACCCTCAGCCTGTGTAAATTGAAACAGTTTTCCCCAAAAAACTTATGTATTTAGGGGGTTTCAAAATTTTGGGCGTATGAACCGAGAAAAATGTTGATTAGGATTAAAGTTCAAAAGTTTTGCGGAGGAGGTACTTGAAGGAATGGACCTACATAGGCCATGGGGGTGCCATAGGGGGTTTTTACAACCTTCGGGCTGTTTTCTCTAGAAGTATGGACTTGCCCCTGAAAAAAAAAAAAAAACGTTTACCATCGTAATTGAGGCAGGCAGTGATTCGATAGCAGGTCTTAAAGTGAACTTATCCGAAATTTTGTGTGGGGGTTTTTTGAACTTTCAGGCTATTTTCTCAGGAAGTATGGACTTGCCCCTGATGAAACTTGTACCTTCGTAAGGGGGACAGTGAATACAAGTTGCTACAACAAAAACCAAGGCGATTCGAGAGCAGGTCCTAAAGTGAACATTTCCGAAATTTTGTGTGGGAGGTACCCGAAGGAGTTTACCGATTGAGTCCATATTGGAACCTCATCTAAGTCTGGTAGAAGTTGTACGATGTGCAAAGTATGGACCAAATCGGTTACTCCCTTCAAGAGTATCGTGGGCACAAATCTTGCGAACATTTTCGAACTTTTGTGGGTGAGGTACCGGAAGGAGTGGACCGATATAATCCAACTTCGAACTTAAACTAAGTTTTGACAAAATATTGCGAAAGCCAAATTTTGGTCCAAATCGGAAGATCCGTTCGGGAGTTATCTTGCGCTCCAACCACTACACACGGTGTCATAGGGGGTTTTTTGTAACTTTATGGCTATTTTCTCAGGAAGTATGGAATTGCCCCCGATGAAACTTATAGCGTCGTATTGGGGCAGGGAATAAAAGTTGCTACAACAAAAATCAAAGCGATTCGAAAGCAGGTCCTAAACTGAACTTTTCCGAAATTTTGTGTGTGAGGTACCCGAAGGAGTGGACCGATTGAGTCCATATTGGAATCTCATCTAAGTCTGGTAGAAATTTCACGATGTGCAAAGTATGGACCAAATCTGTTACTTCCTTTAAGAGTTATCGTGCGCACAAAATTTACGAACATTTCCGAACTTATGTGGGGGAGGTACCGGAAGGAGTGGACCGATATAACCCATCTACGAACTTAAACTAAGTTTGGACAAAATATTGCGAAAGCCAAATTTTGGACCGAATCTGTTGATCCGTTCGAGAGTTATCGTGCGCACAGCAACAGACAGGACTAAATCAACTCCAAATTGTCTGAAACACATTTCGTCCAAACATACTTGGGGTCTAAAACCATCATTTCGATGAGGCACATTTTGCCCGTATGAAAGTGTATATACCCTCGTTAGCATAAATGCTGAGGGTATAAAAATGGATGAATGGACTTTTGTCATGTGGAGTGTGGTAATGACAGATACAAAGAGGTGTTGCTTACATTTTGTAGAGTGTTTGTCTTGTTTGCGATCAGGAACCAAAACATTCTAAGAAATAATACGCACTATTAGGCGAAAAATTGTGAACTTTTGTGGGGGAGGTACCGGAATAAATGGACCGACATAACCTATATTCGAACATAAACTAAGTTTGACAAAATATTACGCTACCAAAAATTTTAACCGAATCTGTTGATCCGTTCGAGAGTTATCGTGCGCACCAGCCAAACAGACAGGACTAAATCAACTCCTAATTGTCTGAAACGGTTTTCGCCCAAATATACTAGGGATCTAGGATCATTATTTCGATGAGGCACAGCCTAAAGTCTGAGGCTATAAAAATAAGCCTTTCTATTTTTAATTTTGTCTGTTATTGGTGGGGATGCCACTTGGCTTCCATATCTTCAAAAGTTTACATTATCTAAGAAACTTTCCATACTCCATTTTTACGATTTTACTTCCAAGTACATACACGCATAAGCTTCTCATGAACGAAAAACACAATTTTTATTTTTGTTAATATTAAACATAACCTTAGCTACAGTAATAATTTCGTATTTCAATACTAATTTCAAATATAAACAAAAAAAATCTAGTTTACCTCATAAATGACAACAACGAGACATCAAGCACACCACATGGTCAGAACAACAACAACAATCAAAACTTCAGCTAGCTATCAACTTTTAGTTTATAATAAAAAACGTGTATTTTTAATGTCGTGACAAAAAATAAATAAACTTTTTTATCGGAAGAGTTATAACGTAAGCAATAACGTCATCGCTTGGCAGCCCGCATTGATTACAATCAAACAATTCTAACACTTATAAAGCATGTTCTACACACTCTATCCTTCACATAACAATGCTTTTTTAATTTTTTTTTTAATGTATTTTCCAATTTTTGTTATAGACGTGACATAAAATCACCCACCTCCCAATTGCCAATCAAATGAAATAAGTTACCTTTGATTACAAACCGAAACCCAATTTAGCATGCTTAGGTGTCGTTTTATTTTTCAAATCAAATAACGATAAAGAAAAACTGCCGGTTGTTGTTGGTGATAAGCAACAACCACACTTTTTCTCAGTACAAGCCTTCATTTGGCGCGACTTTAGTTTGGCGTTTATTAACAGTTTTTTTTTTTTTTTTGTTTTTCTCGTGCTTTCAAAGCAATTTGAAATGAATCAACAAAAAGCTTGAATCACAATAAGGTTTGTTTTTGTTTACACTGTACCAACCACAATAATCGACTATTTAAATTCACCACATTCTTATAGAATTGTATACCTGCGCACTCCTCTAATCCATAATTATGTATGATGTCATACATTGTGGATTTTGTTTTGAATTGTTTACACTTTTAATGGGATATGTTTTGCTAACATAACTTCACATGTTGTGGGAGCGGATTAGTGAAATTCTTGTTTCAAAATTGTGTTTAAACGTTGTTTAGAAGTTCACTTTGTTAGCTTTATCAGCTATTCTCTTTATTGAGGTTTTCATTACCACTTAGTCCCATTAAAATCATGACGTAATTTCACTTTGTTTTGATTCTACGTTATAAACTATTTTTGGTTGGTTTCGGCCGTCATTAGTTTATTGGCCTTAAATAAATCACAGTAGCCAGTTCTCATTCAACCAGATCCCTCTTTCCACACCTCATCATTAGTGAAGTCGTCGTCATCATCGTCACCATGTCACAATAGCCAGCCTGCTGGTGAACGCTTTCACGACTACAGTCGTTGGCTTTTGTGTTTATTTTTTTTTCCTCCCATACCACATATTTGAAAATTCAAGGTCAAATAACACGTTTGAAAATGTTTCTATTCATTTTGTTCACTCTCGCACTCACACATAATTTATGTATTTTTTAATTATTTATTTATAGTTTATTTTTTATATATATGTACATATATACTTGTACAAATTTGTATGTACGTACATACAGATTTTTTTTGGTTAAATAATACTAAAATAATGATGATTTTTATACTCTAAGCCATTAGGCGGGCTCTCCGCAAGTACATACACTTTGATACCTCATCGAAATAATCTAAAACCCCAAGTTTGTGTGGAAGAAATCCGTTTTAGACAATTTGGAGACGACATAACACTACCGTCCGCCTTTCTGTCTAACTGGTTGATGTGCACGATAATTCTCGAATAGATCAACCGAGTTGGTTCAAACTTTGTACATCGTAATATTTTTCCAGATATAGGGGCTTTTTCTCTAAGACGATTCGAATTTTTAGTGAAACAGACCAATAGTTCCAATAATAATCAATCGGTCCATTCTTCTAGGGATAGCTCCTAGTTGTGCAGACCAAAAAAAACTAATTTTCATGTTTATTTTTTCCAAAAAACTCTGCTTTTGAAATATTTGTTGCTGTAAAATATTGCATAGTTTTATGGTAAATGGCTACCTGCTAAACCCTTTATTTGTAAAAGCGATTTGCATGTCAAAGCGATTTGCATGTATATTTTTATGGGTAATTTGTGAACTTAGTAATCTTGTCTTTAAGCGAAACAGAATTTAAAATCTTCAAAAAATTGTGAACTGTCAAAGTCAGAATTTTGAAAAATTTCCTTTTGTTTCCAAAATCGGGCAAACAAAATTAAAAAACTGTCTAGGCTAAAGAGGGAGGGTATATACTAGGGTTATGACTTTTTGACATTTTTTCTCAAAAATGATTTCCTGTAGCAGGGATGAATGAACTTTTGCCTAATAATCACTACAAATCGATTTTAAAAATATAATTTTTAGAAAAATGTATGAAATGAAACATTTTTTTCAAAAATTATTTTTTGTTTCACGAATGAATAAATATAAGCCTACTAATAACTATAATAATGTTTAAACAACAAAAAACATTGTTCCACAACATCCCATACGGGACAAGGGAGACTTCTCTCATATCAATGAGTGCACCCCGATTCATATTAAGCTCAATGATATGGGACCTACTGTTTATCGCCGAGTCCGAACGGCGTGTCCTAAGACACCACTTATAGAGAAGTTTTTCAAGGCTGAAATGCTCAGGAAATGTCGCCAACATTACTGAGGGGTATTTTGCCACCGTTGAAAAATGTTTGATGTTGCCTGGCCGGGGAATCGAACCACCGACCTTCTGCGTGCAAGGCGGGCGTGCATACCATTGCACCACGGTGGTACCCATAATAATGTTTATTTCATTCAAATATTGAAAACGGTCATGCACAAACCACTTTGAAAAAATTTTAAATTTTTTGTTTTTTGTTAAAAAAATTATATCTTTAAATAAAAGCGTTTACGACATTTTTACGATTCTCAGAATTGAAGAAAATTAGTGTGAAATGAATTTTATGTTTAATTATCTCATGTGACTCTAAAGTTTATTTTCAATTGTATATCTGCTTACAGTGACTTCAAAAAATTGTCCATAATTTTGATAAATTCAAATTTTAAAATCTTTTTGTGCGTGAGGTTTTTTCAGCGAATCACCTTATAATTATGATTTTATGTAATCTTATGGCAAAACTCATCACGCTATGATACAGGGATATGAGGTTGTAAAAAAGTCATAACCCTAGTATATACACTTTGATACAACCAACATTGTGCCTCATCGAAATAATGGTATTAGACACCAAGTATGTTTGGGCGCAATCCGTTTCAGACAATTTGATTTAGCCATGTATGTCGCTGGGGCGCACGATAGCTCTCGAATGAATTAATGAATTTGGTTCAAAATTTGGGTGTCGTAATATTTTGTCAAATTTAGTTATGTTCGAAGATAAGTCATATCGGTCCACTTCTTCCGAGATAACTATTGATGGGAGTAACAGAATTGATCATAACTTAACATATGATAATATTACTTCCAGGCGTAGATCAAGTTTGATCAAATTTGGAAAATTTGCAGTTTAACAGCCCGGCTCGGATATCTTCGAAATTTTTTGCAAAAAGTAATTCTTGTCAGCCTTGTTAAGATGGGTCATGTCCATACTACCAGAGATAATGGTGGCCCTTACTTACTTAGCTGGCCCATTACAGAACATTTGTTCCATAGGCCGAACTAAGAATAGATCTCCATTCCTCTCTATTTGTTGCTTCGCACTCTGGAATACCGCGCCTTTTCATCTCATCATCCACTTGTTTGCGCCATCTATTCTTTGGCCTGCCAATTCTGCGTGCACCGCCAAGCGGTCCGTATTTATACGGCTTTTTAGTGGGTTCATCATCGCTCATTCTTATGATATGGCCTAGCCAACCCAATCGCTGCATCTCGATACGTTTAACAATATTGATGTCGTTGTACAGCAGATACAGCTCGTAGTTCATGCGACGTCGATATTCGCCGTCAACGCAGATTGGTCCGTAGATCTTTCGAAGAATTTTTCTCTCAAACACACCAAGCACTGCCATGTCTGCTTGCGCAAGTACCCACGCTTCGGAGCCATACATCAGCACGGGTAGTATCAGTGTTTTGTAGAGCGTTATTTTTGTTTGACGAGATGTGGCTTTGTTTTTAAACTGCTTACTTAAACCAAAGTAGCATCTGTTGGCCAATACAATTCTTCTTTTTATCTCACAACTGATGTCGTTTGTTGTGTTTACGGAGGTGCCGAGGTAGACGAAGTCTTTTACTACCTCAAAATTATAGGAACCAACTTCAACAGTTGGTCCGATCTTAATGGACGCATTGCGCGTCGACACCATCAACTTGTTCTTCTCACCGTTTACCACCAGACCCACTTTAGCAGATTCTCCTTCGACCTTCATAAAGGTATCAGTTACTTCTTTTACTGATCGGCCCATGATGTCTATATTATCAGTATAAGCAAGTAACATGTGACTATTGGTGTAGATTGTGCCACTTCTTTTGACGTTTGCCTCTCGTATAACCTTTTCCAGCAGGATGTTGAAGAGATCACACGAAAGGCTGTCTCCTTGTCTGAAACCTCTTTTGGTACCAAAATCATCGGAGAGGTTCTTTCCTATTTTAACTGAGGACCTCGTGTCTGTTAAAGTCATTTTACAAAGCCGGATGAGCCTTGCGGGGATACCAAATTCCGACATGGCTTGGAGTACCTTTGAACGCAGCGTGCTGTCGAAAGCTGCTTTATAATCGACAAAAAGGTGGTAGGTGTCGATCTGCATCTCTTGGGTCTTCTCCAGGATTTGCCGCAGGGTAAATATCTGGTCAATGGTGGACTTGCCAGGTCTAAAGCCGCATTGGTATGGTCCAATTATCTCGTTGGCCATTGGCTTTAGTGGTTCGCATAATATCCCTGACATGATCTTGTAGGCAATAGGGAGTAGACTTATGCCCCTATAGTTAGACCAAACAGTCTTATCTCCCTTCTTTTGGACGGGGAACAGGATACTCAGGTTCCAATCGTCGGGTACTCGTTCTTCCTGCCAGATGGTGCTAACTAGCTGATGAATACACCTTATCAGCGTGTCGCCTCCGGTTTTGAACAGCTCGGCTGGTAAGCCATCGGCTCCTGCTGCCTTATTATTCTTCAGCCGATTTATTGCTGTCTTTACCTCATATTGGCTGGGCGGTATACATTCAATACCATCTTCTGGGATTGGGACTGTGGTATCTTCGTCGTCTTCGCTGCTATTGGATGCCAACAGTTTTGAAATATGTTCTTTCCATATCCTGAGTACACTATCTGTATCAGTTACCAAATTACCTTGCTGGTCTCTACAGGAGGATGTGCCTGTACCAAAGCCATCAGTTTGATGCTTGACTCTTTGGTAGAATTTTCGGACTTCATTCTGGCTCCTGTACATCTCGATTTTTTCACACTCCCGCTTTTCCATTTCTCTCTTTTTCCTGCGGAAAAGACGTTTCTCCTCTCTCCTTTTCTCCCTGTATTTCTCTCGTGCGCTACGCGTTGCTACGGATTGTAAAGTAGCCCTATGTGCCGCATTTTTCTCTTCGGTGGCAGCACGACACTCCTGATCATACCATGGATTCCATGGTGGAGGTCTCTGGTATCCAAGTATGGATTTTGCGGCTGTTTGCATGGAGTGGGCAATGCTTTGCTTTGGATGAGGAGTGCTTTCATTAAGCAGTTGGGCCAGTTGAGTGGATTATGATGTGGCTATCTGTTGTGATTGCAGCTTACCGATGTCTAACTTTCGTGTTGTGTCTGTTCGTACTTTGTTTGCTACGTTTAAGCGGGTGCGTACCTTTGCTGCAACAAGGTAGTGGTCCGAATCAATGGTTGCGCCTCGGAACGATCGTACATCCAACACGCTCGGTGAATGTCTTCCATCTATCACAACATGATCAATTTGATTTCTTGTTTTCTGATCTGCAGACAGCCAGGTGCCCTTATGAATATCATCGAGATGATTAAATCTGGTACTGCTAACTACCATGTTTTTTGCAGCTGCAAAGTCTATCAGCCTCATATCATTGTCAGATGTTTCACTGTGGAGACTGAATTTCCCGACTGTTGGGCCAAAGATATTCTCCTTTCCAATTTCGGCGTTAAAATCGCCTAGAATGATTTTAATGTCATGGGCAGGGCAACGGTCATATGTTTCTTCTAAGCGCTCGTAAAATATATCTTTGGTCTGTTCGTCCTTTTCTTCAGTGGGAACATGAGCGCAAATAAAGCTGATGTTGAAGAATTTAGCTTTTATTCGAACTGCAGCAAGTCTTTCATTAACTGGGGTGAAGCTGGATACCAGATGTTTTAGTCTCCGACTTACTACGAATCCGCAACCAAACTCATGCTTTACGTCATGGCAGCTATAATAGAGTGCGTCACCTTTAGGTGTTTTTGTGACGCCTTTCCCAATCCATCGTATTTCCTGTATGGCAGTAATATCGGCCTTGTACTTTTCAAGTACGTCTGCCAATGCGAAGACTGCACCTTCTCTATAAAGAGTGAGAACATTCCAGGTGCAGATTCGCAGATCATGGTGCTTAAAACGTTTGCGGCGTTCGTCAACTTTAGAGGGGTTTGTTTTTCTTTTCTTTCGTTTTTTCATGGTAGGCTGTTTTTTCTAGGGGAGGGTTACTAACCCGACGCCCAAACACAAGTTTTTAACGTTCTTATGGGTGAACGCGCGGCAGTTCCCCAGGTGACACCACGGGGAGGTCAGTGTCCACTTGGGATGAAAGAGGGACCAAGATAAATCCTGGGCTTTACCATGTTATAACCGGTCAGGACCGTTGCTTGGTGGTCCTAAAGCTCCAAAAAAGCCTGTCGTCAGCAAATGAACTGGGTAGTACGTAATATAACCCTTGAAGAGAGAAACCGATTGGTCCACACATTGTACATCGTATTTTTTCTTACAGATTCGGATTATTGACTACATCGGACCACTCTTTCGAGTATCTCCACAGAAAGGTTGGAAAAATTGCACTCTTAGATCCCGTCTGGAATTGTTTTTAAATTTGTTGGCACATGTTGTGTATGCGGCCATTGTGTCCATTGTGTTCACTTCTTTTCTTTAGGTCAGAGGCTGAGGGTATATCTCTGTCAGCACAGCTGACTGATACTTTCGTACATGTTTTCCTGAAGGTTGTCAAGGCGTCTCATGTTACGACTGTACAATTATTTTCGAGAGTAAGTTCATACTTCTTGAGATAATGGCCGAAGAGCTCCAAAATCCTTCCGAATTGAGGACAAAACTCTCGGGTAACTCCCTATGAAAAAATTGAGGAGGGAGGCGCTGCCAAATTTTCGGTCTCCTAATATAACAATGATTCTTCTAAGACCGGTTTCGACTAGCAGCCAATGACTCTCCTTGATTTTCTTTCTATTCAGGACCAGCTTTGTCAATAATTGCCACTCAAAATTCTTCATCGGGCATCATTGGCCCGGTCTGTGGCATAAGTGTTTTGTGACATTGGCCATAGGCTTTAGAGATCGCTTCTACAGGCGAGGTGCCAATCTTCTCAAGGATAGCTGCTTAGGAGATCGAAGGATTTACTCTCTAAGAAACCATAGTCTTTTTGGGGCGAATTCTGCAGGCCTTCGGAGGAGTGAACACGCATAACAGTTTTATTCTGCAGAAGATGCTTCTTTTTCAGACAGCCCAGCCAATTTAGTTTCCTTGCAGCCTGTGGTCATGCCCAAAGCCAACTGTCTTCAGATTTACCCGTGTCTTTCGGGTTTGAGTTGGGCTTAGAAGCAAACCCCTTCGCCAGTTATTCACTATTAAGGATCTTGCTTGGTTTTGGGGTAAGCTCTTTGGCCTTTATAGTATCTTTCGACTTGGAGCTCTCCTTCGGAACATGCTTTGACTTAGGAGGAAGGTCATATCCACCTGAAACTCACATCATGATGCATGAGGATAAATTCCTTCAAAATTTTCTCATGAACCTGAACTTGTTTCTGATGGAAAAGGGACCTTTCTCAGAGTGATCCCTTCCCCCGAATTTGCGGAGATACAGCACATCAATTTGTAGCCTGTGTTGATTATTTCATGACAGACATTGGAATTATGGGTCCACTGTTTCTAATAACCACTCCACAAATACATAAAAATTTACGCTGGCAACTTTCAGAACTTCTTTTATAACATACGAAAATGCCATATACTTTAAAAATTAGAGATTTATTCATAGTCCATTTAGGTCCATCACTTCTCTGTTAATGGTTGTTTGGCACAGTCATAGCCGATTGATTCTTTTTTAATTGTTTTCCCAAAAAAATCAGTTCTAAAAAGTTTTCTCATTGTTATTTCATTGCAGAACCATTATTGAAGAAACCGTAGAGGTAACATCGTCATCATCGGTTGAGGGGACTGGAAAGAATAGTCCATCCAAAATGACACAAACCAAAATCAAAACATCAGATTATTCCAGTGATGATAGTCCTGAGAATAAAGCAAAAACAACTGGAAGCAGGGCTATAACATCTGCATCCACAAATTCCCAACAGTTAAGAAGTCAAACTGCCGGCGTAACAGAAAGTAAAACCACCAGCACCAGTACCACCACAACCGTTGTAACAAAGACCAAAAAATCTGGTGGTAGTGTGGCCACATCAACACCAAAAGCAAGTAATTTTATAAGTCATTTTGCTTCACAGTTTTCTTCAAGAGGTAGGGGTGGTGTTGGTCATGGTACTAAAGCATCTAAATCACAAATCGATACTCAATTTGAGGAGAGAAATGTCAAGGAGCACACACAAAATGTGCTGAATAGTGAAAAGGAGCTAAGTAAAAGTAAATCTTATCTAAGTGGATTCTTGGGTAACTCTTTTAGTGTGGATAATTTGGATGCCAGTGATCATGTTGCCTATTTGGAATATAAAAAGGCAGGAGAATATTGGAAGTAAGTTCAATCATCAAATATTTTTTTATGGTTACACGCTTAATTAATGAATGCTTTTTTGTAAACTTCTTTCAGAACAACACCCAAAACAGATTACACATATTCCGAACTCTCTCCACATCGCCGTGAATTAGCACCCGGCATTGTTGCCATGCCAAATATGTCCCGCAAATCCCTGGAAAATCATCATGAACGTATCAATTACATGATTGAACGTGATCCTGCCCAAGAAGAATACATACGTCGTCGCTATGAATCTTCCAAATACACACAAAATAGAAGGGCTGCAGAAAAATTGGCCTATGATTCGGGTGATGAAGTTGATTATGCATATCGTAAAAGCGCAAATCTATATAACCGACAATACCAGCAGCAACAAGAATCATGGTTAATGCGTTTTATTACCACAATTGTCACAACCTTGACCACAACATGGTCAACAATTACCGGATCAAATAGTGAACAATATAACGGGGGTGTGGGACGTTACACCACCAGCTACAGCAGCAGTATGTATCACACCAAATTGGCAGAAGAAGATAGAGGTTGGTTGTTGTTGGGAATTTTATATTTCTCTGTTATTAATTCAATGAATTTATTTCTTCTGTAGGTTTCTTTGGTTCAATAATTTATGGCATCACCTCGGCTTTTGCCTATTTCACACGTAATCTGTATTTGTTTATATCATCGGTTTTATGTTTGGACACTTGGTTGCTGCAATCTTCAAGTGCTGATAATAAGAGCAAGAAACGTTTCCTGTTGTTTTTGTTGATGCTGTTGCCATTGTTATTGTTAGCGGGTAAGTTTGTTGTGTTTCTATACGTTTTTAGCAGCAAAACAGTTCCTTGGTACTCAGTAAATTTTGATTGTTCATAGCAACATCCTTTAAGAAGATGAACAGCAAATTTTCCGCAATATATAAGGACTGGTGATTGATAATGATAGTTCCATCTTGAGCTATGTTCTTAGTTGCCTCTTTTCTATAATAAAAATATGGCTCATTGAAATAATGGCTTTAGACCCCACACCGAATACGTTTTATGTAATTTAGAGTCGATGTAGCCATGTCCGTCCGTCTGTATGACTGTCTTTCTTTGCTATCTACCATATTGTGATTAGAATGGTACTGCAACGAAAGCACGCCACTGAGTTGCTGTTCTGGAAGAATCTTTGTCTTCCAATTCAAAGCTTCATTGTCAGCACTCAAGTGTTGCCGCGAGGAACTTGAGGACCTTCTATCTACATCTCAGCATGTCGCAAATAGCTGTGACAAGCACGGATGTCGTAGACGTGCGTCGAAAGTGACCCCTGGAATGTTGGGGTAGTTAGTGGTCGGAATTCTGCTACTATTGCGCGAAAAAAGGTTGTAAGATCTGTTAAGTATCATCCGAATACGTTACGATCTCAATGTCATCTAGAGTGAGTGGAATACATGAGAGGTACAGGTTAAATAGTTCCGGAGATATCATCCCACGTTGGGCAAATCCCTGTTTCAGACTACGAGTATTGGACTTCTTGTTCCTGAATTCCAAGACAGGCGTCTACACAATTGGCCGGAGGCTCTGTTCGAAGCACTAAAACAGTGTGGAGTGCTTGACAGTATCAAAAGCTACTCATATTCACAAAAGTGAAATCGGTCTGTACAATTCACCTTTGCTGGCATCTCCTTGTCTGGCTTCAATAGCGGGATCACCATGTCCATTTTTCTGACACCGTGCACGACAGTTTGATAACTTTTGGTGAGATAATCAACTCCCAGTTCATCCAGCTGTTTCAATATGATCGTGGAGATTCTATCAGGGCCCAACGTTTTGAATTTTTTTAGCGTTCCTGTGCTGCGATTCTCTAACTCATTTTTTAAGTTACCGACAAATATCGGCAAAATTAAAGCGCAAAATTATGAATGAAAAGTTCAAATTAAAGTTGATAGCACTTTTGCTATCGGTAGAGTAGTTTTTATTCATCACTAACTTACCTAAAAATATCGTTAATTACCGAATGTATAAGCACTTTAATTTTACCGATTTTTGTCGGTAACTCAATAAATGTGTTAAAGAATCCCACTACTGTTGGCGTTCGCAAAGCATCCATTGTAAATTGTGGTGGTTCCTACTTGGCATCTGAGGTCTGATCTGATGCCGAAAAGGGGATCTGATTCTCTTCGCCCTGTCACTCCCGGGGTGCTTTACAAACTGTCGATTAAAATAACTTGCGCGCCTCTTGGGAACGTCAGCAAACATCCTTCTTCTCAGGGTTCAAGAGTGATTTAACCATTGCCCACAATTCACTTATTCCGGTTCCAATGTTGCAACCCTTCTGATTATTTAGCCACTTGTTTCGCTTAAGCTCACCCACAAACCCGTTTATTTCCAGTGTCAGCTACCTGTCTCTGGGGTCATAAGAATACATATAGCGAGCGGCTGCAGCAGTGAATATGTCTTGGAACGTCCTCTCTGCTTCCCGACATCACAAAGCTTGGCAAATTTCTCAAGTGGTTATTAGAGATCTCTCTGAAACTAGGCCAATTAGCTTTCCCATGATTGATGTGAAGGTGCGGCGTTCAGACGTGATAAAATCGTGCAGTATGTTGATGGAGACAATTATGAAAAGGTGACGTCATTTGTTAGACTATATCTGGCGAACTGACACTCTCCGCTTATTCTGGTAGGTGTGTCATCATTGACCGCGCAAAACGTAGATCAATCAATCTGCTCAGCCAGAGCACCAAGACCAGTCGGTTATTACCTTTCAAAAGCGGGCTATTTCTCGACAGGATGTATACTTTAAGCAACACTACCTCGGCAGTTTCACACCTGACTGCTACCCCCCATACATTCCATATATGGGCCATTAGAGCCCTGCTCAGGCGACAAAGACCTGTATAGAACAGGCTGGTAAAACAGGAAAATTAGTCCTCTTCTGTTGCGATTCTCCTCTGTATTTTGTAACTACCGCAACGCTGTAAGGTGTAGTTGCTATTTATCTTGGTTCTTCCGACTTATCAAGTCAACTATTTCCTCGATCTTACCTCGGAGTCCATTGCAATTAAATTACAAAGACGATGCATTTTTAAGAATTGTGTGTGGTTGGGGGTGTGGGGAGTCTCACATTTTGATAACGACGATTCACTGGAGCCCTGAGTAGTTCCTCACATGAATGAGTCCAGAGTTTTTTCTTTTTTATATATACCCTCAGCATTTATGCTAACGAGCGTGTATGCACTTTCATACGGGAAAAATGTGCCTCATCGAAATAATGGTTTTAGACCCCAAGTATGCTAGGACGAAATCCGTTTTAGACAATTTAGAGTCGATTTAGCATTGTCCGTCCGTCTGTCTGTCTGATAACTCTCGAACGGATGAACCTATTTGGTCCAAAGTTTGGCTTTCGTAATATTTTGTCCAAACTTAGTTTAAGTTCGAAGATGGGTTATATTGGTCCACTCCTTCCGGTACCTCCCCCACAAAAGCTCGGAAATGTTCGGAAAATTTGTGCGCACTATAACTCTTGAAGGGAGTAACCGATTTGGTCCACACTTTGCACATCGTGAAATTTCTACCAGACTTAGATGACGTTCTAGTATGGACTCAATTGGTCCATTCCTTCGGGTACTTCCCACACAAACTTTCGGAAAAGTTCAGTTTAGTACCTGTTCTCGAATCTCTTTAATTTTTCTTGTAGCAATTTGTTTCACTGTCCCGCTTACGACGGCACATGTCTCATTAGGGGCAAGTTCATACTTCCTGAGAAAATAACCTGAAAGATACAAAAAAAAAACCCTATCACACCGCGTGTAGTGGTTGGAGCGCAAGATAACTCTCGAACGGATCAACCTATTTGGTCCAAAATTTGGCCTTCGTAATATTTGTCCAAACATAGTTTATGTTCGAACATCAGCTATATCGGTCCACTTCTTCAGGTACCCCCCACAAATGTTCAAAAATGTTCGGAAAAATTGTTCGCACGATAACTCTTGAAAGGATTGACCGATTTGTTCCATACTTTACATATCCTAAGGTTCGACTAGGGACTATGTTTGTCCACTCCTTCGGGTACCTATCACACAAAATTACGGATAAGTTCACTTTAAGACCATACTTCTTGAGAAAACAGCCCGAAAGGTGTAAAAAACAAACCCCTATGGCACCATATGTAGTGGCTGGAGAGCACCGATTTGGTCCAAAATTGGGCATTCCTCATATTTTGTCATACTTTCAGTTCGAAGATGGGCAATACCGGTCCACAAGTTCCGGTACTTCCCCCGAATATTTAAAAATGTCACTTAAATTATACGATGACCCACTGAAATGACTAGTGGGCGCGATATATATCGAAAAGATATGACTCCCAAAATAAGATCCACTTCCATAATGGACTATGTCGGTCCATTCCCTTAAGTACCTGCTCTGCAACTCTTTTGAACTTTAATCCTAATCCATATTTTCGTCGGCAAGTTCAAATGTCCAAAAAAGGACACAAAATAATGAAAATACCATAAATACATTCATCTGACCGTAGATGAAAGTTTCAATTCACACAGGCTGAGGGTATATCTTTGTCGGCAAAGCCGACTGGTACTTTTTTTACTTGTTTTTTTTTTTTTTTGCTTATTTTGTGTTTGTTTTTGGCGTTTTAATATGTATTTTCCTCTTCAGACCACGGCAAGAACTTGGTATATAAGCCTACTGTTTGTGGGCCACCTAGGAATCAACACAGCAGAAGCGCTTTATTGGAATATTTCTCAATTGTTTTCAAGATGGCAGTAACCGCTCTCATCAATGCGTAGGCAATTAAAACGTGTTGCTTTGTAATTATCTCATCAATTTTTTTTAAATCGTGAATGCGAGGCTTTTGTCGATATTGTCCGCCGCATTTTTGTTTAACGGGTGATCCAAAAACGGAATTTTTGATGATTTTTTCTAAGAAAACTACCAAACTTTGTTGGAAGATTTTTTTCATATGAAAGAGCACATTTTAATCCAGTGTCCGCTTTTTTTTTTGTTGAAAAATATCTTGTTTTTTTTTTTTTTTTTTTTTTTTTGTAAAAGCGTTTAGGGTTGCCAACTCTAGGTCGAGAACTAATTAACAGATCGTCATATATTTTTGTGGGCTTATTTAGAACATAAAAGTCTAGTCCTTCACCAATCGATTTTTTACTGAAATGGTGGACCATAAAAGTCAACATTTTGGCTTAAAAAACTTACGTTTTCTGGTCATAAAACGGTCAAAACAACAATTTTAAAAATAAAATCGAACGATGAAGGACTATTTGTTGATGTCCTTGATAACCCAATTAAATTGAATGGCAATCGGTTCATTAGTTTTCAAGCTAGAGTTTTGACCGATTTCAAAATGTCATTTCGAGAAAAACACGTTTCAGCATAAATTTTCCCTTTCAACGTTCATATCTCAGGCAGTAATGTTCCAATCGACTTGACCACTTTCTATGCTAGCCCTGCTTTAAAATAAGCCGATAAAAAATGTTTCGATTTTCTGAAATTTACAAGTGGGAGTCACTCCTCAATAGGGTTATACCAAGGTTTACAATTGGATTTAAGATATTATGTGCTGATCTTAATTAAAATTTACTGAGTGCCAAATGAAAATTTTGGTTATATAGGGTTATACCAAGGATTTAATATATTATGTGCTATTCTTAATTTAAATTTACTGAGTGCCAAATGAAAATTTTGTTTTGTTCGATTTAAAAAGTATTCAATTTTATTTCTGTTTGCATGTTATTTTCATTTATTATCTGATGACAACTACTCCCTCATCCACTATGGCTGAAATATTACATCTAATACAATTTGTTTTTGTATTGTATCGTATTTTTTATTTCCAATTTATTTCAGGTACTTACTATTATCTACATCCCAATGAACCTTTCCCTCCTAAATCATTTTCACAATTAAATTTCAAATTACCCGAATTACCTAAAATCGATATATCCGATTATGTAAATGAAGAAAAATATGAAGTATACAAACGGGAGGCTTTTAATCGTATCGATAATGTACGCGATTGGTCAGCAGATTATTTTCTATATTTAAAAACGGTGTCACAAAACATCATAGATGAGGGTCGTAAATTGTTTCAAAATGAAGACAATGTTGAACGTGTTTGAGCTGGAAATATTTCAATACGTATATAAATTATTTTTACAAATCGCTTATGATTTAGTTAATCACATTTTTTCTTAAATTAATTTAGAATTAGTTTCGATTTTTTTTTGGTTTACAGTGATGTTTATTCATTTTATGTTTCGTTTTTTTTTTTTTAAGAAAGAAAACAACCACGTGAACTTTCTCTTTGATTTTACTTCATATTGGAAGTAAGTCTGTCTCTCCTGTTTATATGGAGTTTTTTTGTTACAATATATGTATCTATGTATGTGTTTTCAATTTTGAGGAAATCTAGATTTTTAAGTTTTTCTAATTTTTTCTTAATCTCCTTGTGCCATTCTTAATATTTTTTTTGTGAAAATTAAAAAACAACTTTTAAAATTGTATTTTTGTTGTACAATTTTGCTTAAACATTTCTCATAAGTTGCAAATTTCCAATTTGTTGGCATAATTTCTATGCCTTAAACTTCCCCATGTTGTTTTCTTTCTTCTATAGTATTTTCTTTCATTTTTTAGTATTTTTTTGTTAGTATTTTTTTCTTTTGTTATATATTTTTTGTTATCATTATTTTTTAGTTTTATGATTTTTTGTTTGATATTTTTATTTTTTCCGTGTTTCAATCCCCCCAACTTTGTCTTATGAATACTAATATTTTTTTTTAATTTTACATTACTTTTTTATATTTAGGCGCGTAAGTAGTAGTTTTTAGTTATACAAATTTTTTTCTCGCTCTAAAAAAACGTACAAATTTTTTGCATTTTTTCGGTTTATATCGATTTTAGTTTAATTCCTCCTTACAAAAGAAATCATTTCCATTAGCCATCCATAACAAACAAAAATCCCTGCCATATAAAAAAGGTTTATACCCCTCCCCATATCAAACCACCCATAAAGGAAACTAGCAATTTTCCAAAACCAAAATCATCGTGCAAAGCTTTTAAAGCAAATTTGGAGAAGGATAGAGTGTTATAACCAAAACCGCTGCAATATATAGAAATATATATTTTTTCTCTCTCTTAATATTAATTACAAAAAAATATCATTTTAGTTTTAAAACACATTAATATAATCGTATATTATTATAAAACATATTATATAGTTTATTTTTTTTTTCAAAATTTGTGGATAAATTTGATATGCTTGGATAAATCAATGATGAAATATTTGTTCGTTAAACATTTCAACCTTCCTAATTCATATTTTCGCTTCTTCTTATTTGATTTCTCTAAGGATTCTATTCAATGGATTGTCTAGTTTGGAGGCTTCCTTACTACAAAAGGTCACATCCACCTTAATATCTGTCGAAACTTTTTCGGCTAGACGTCACAATTTTGCTACATATATTTTTAAAATCTTTCAAATCCGTAAAAAACTTCTCAATAAGTGTTGTGCTATGCAATATTTGCTTCGGTTGTAGCAATCAGACCAAAGAGTACAAAACCCCGTGACTTCAAAAGCTGGCGGTGTCTGCCTTGACAAACTTTGGAAAGGACTTCAAATTTCCACAGGGAGTTTTCTATTATTTCGATACAATAAACAATTCCAAAAAAAAGTTTCCCTGACCTGTCTATGATTCGATAAAGGACGGCCACACCAATCCATTCAGTAATATTTAATTGGAACATTTACCTCAACGATCGCAAGAGTTCCCATTCTTTATTATCACGAAGTCTATCACGAATAATAAAGAATGGGAACTCTTGCGATCGTTGAGGTAAATGTTCCAATTAAATTTTACTGAATGGATTGATGTGGCCGTCCTATATCGAATGATAGGCATGTCAGGGAAACGTTTTTAGGAATTGTTTATTGTATCGAAATAATTGAAAACTCCGCCAGCTTTTGAAGTCACTGGGTTTTGTACTCTTTGGTCTGATTACTACAACCGAAGCAACGACTGGAAACCGCTCGATTGTTAAGAAACGTTTCTCAGCATGAGGACATTTACTTTTAAACGTCAAATCAAAGGCTCAGTTGAATATCACGGAATTCCGCTACTGAAACATCATCTGGTGGGGTCCTGTCAAACAATTTTTTGTAGTAATCCACTGCCATTCTGTTGGCGTGCTTTTTAATCCTTTCCCTCACCTTGTTACTTTTAGTGGATGAAGATTTGGGGAAGAGGTCTATCTCCCCATACATAGGCCTCATCCACCAGAACATCCTACTTAGGAAGGATGGGTCTATCGGCTATGAATGATGTTTCATTCCCTAAGGGTGTTGCACTCTGGCTGCCTAAATTCATGGTATCAATCTCATCGTCAGACAGACGGTTGACTTCCCAGGTGCTCACGGGAGAATTCTCCCGACCCAAACCGAGATTTATACTCTCCTTCAGTAGATCCAGCAATTTCCTGATCTGAGTATGGATTGCCCTGCTAACCTACGTTTATTGTAGAATTGTTGCTCACTGCTGAAATGGCGTCCATTGTTTACAGAGTCCGTGGTTATTACTGTGGTCGTCTATTTCTATTTCATTTGTTATCATCCATGAGCATTTTGTATACGGGGAAACTGAGGACCTGATAGTATCTTGGCAACTAAGCCTGTTCCTCGTTGTTGTTGTAGCAGCAAAGAAAGAAACGTAACGGCATAAATTTGATGCTGGTTGGTAGGTTGGCAGCCGCTGGCCTTGGGATTGCTTTTACTCGTTGGGGTGCTCAAGAAGTAACAACGAAAATCTGTTCTAATACTGTCGTTAGCTTACTGAATACCTAAGAACAAGCATAGGCACGTTATACACCCCTGCGCTAGGAGATTTCTAATTGGTGGGAGATCAATACCTGGATAAACAGCATAGCGTTATAGTCACATTCGGCGGGGGACAAAGGTCGGCCTCTGAGAAATATCTAAAATTTTATGAAAGTATAAAATATGTTTACCATATGAACACGTAACGGTCGCCGTCATTGTGCAATGGTCCGCCTTGCATGACGGAGTTTGATTCCTCCTAGGTCAGACAATATCACATTTTGGACGGTGCTAAAATAACTTTCAGTGTTTTGTTGGCGACATTTTCTGAATATTTTAGTCATAAAAAAGTTTTTTACAAGTGGTGTTTCACTCGGGGTGCACTCGTTGATTGATATAAGATAAGTTCCCCTTGTCCCTTCTGGAATGTTTCGTTTAGTTCGATTAGGTTAGGTTAAAGGAGACGCGTATCTGTCTTAATTGACAGTTACTTCATTCGGATACCTTATGGAGCATTGGATAGCGACATAGTAAATGCTCATCTTCGCATAGCCTGCAGTAGTCAGCATTTTCGGTTCTTGCCAATTTGTAAGACATAGCTCTAATATTGCAGCTTGTGCAGCGGGTGCCACCGTGGTGCAATGGTATGCACACCCGCCTTGCACGCAGAAAATCGTGGGTTCGATTCCCCGACCAAGCAACATCATAAGTTTCAACGGTGGCAAAATACCCCTCAGTAATGTTGGCGACATTTCCTGAGTATTTCAGCCATGTAAAACTTCTCTATAAAGTGGTGTCGTAAGACACGCCGTTCGGACTCGGCGATAAACAGTAGGTCCCATATCATTGAGCTTAATATGAATCGGGGTGCACTCATTGATATGAGAGAAGTCTCCCCTGTCCCGTATGGGATGTTTGTGGAACAATTATATATAATTATGCCTACTGTTAATCTGAAATCGGTCTTCTTTAGCGAAAGTAGAGGTTCTGCGTTTGGAGAGGAATGGCCAGATTGTCTTCGTTTTTCTAAACTGGCTATCCTTGTTCCACCAGCCGCATGAAATGACACACAGCTGGCTTGATTGAGTTTTCGATAGTAGTATCTTTTAACTTGTCGACAAATCTTCTGGGACCCAGTTGATTTTAGGTATGACTTGATGGAGTAGGATATAAGTGATTTGAGGAATGCTTTACTATCGACGTAAACAGTCACAATTTCGACTTGAAAGACACTACAATTTTCATTGAACTTTAAAGCGAGTCGAGGAGGTCGAGGTGTCACCTGCACCTGTTCCATTCTCCATCTTTAATCCATCGGTATAAATCTCTATACCGTCTAGAGGTGGTATGTTGTGGGTACAGGATTGTGCGCAATTGTTTGTTCGAAGTTCATTTGTGGTGATATGTAACCACTTAATCTCTCTCAGTGCTCATTGGCACTTTTGTTCGACTAAGGGGTAGTTTAAACTATATGTAAATGTCATATGACATGAAATTTTCCATCGTTATATATTCGCTAATATGTGTAATATTGGAGATTTTCCTTACGCCATTTACTCTGTGCGTCCACACCAGGAAAAATGTAAAAAAGAACTACGTCTCCACATTGCCTCCGTGGGTAAATATGGAATGTTTTTATTTCGTGTCATATGACATTGATAGATAGTGTAAACTACCTCTAAGAATCGCAGCGTAGCCATGTTGATCCCTGGGCCACATATTATGCTCCTTGAGATAAAGAGCACTCTTGGATGCCTGATTCTCTACAACAAGGACTAACGGAATAAGATCCAGTAGTGCGTTAAGGTCAGCCTGAGGTGTGCTCTTTGTAGCACCACTGATGAGCATTGATCCCGCTCTTTGAACTCTGTGTAATTCGTGCCGATATGATTTTTTGTCTAAAGTGTTCCACCTGGCCTTTAGAAGGTCTTCTTTCCACGGTAGTCCTTAAGAAGGTCTCAAGAGTGAATGCTTCATGGGGTTTTCTATCTTTAGAAGTCCTTAAGAGGTCTTCTATCTATAGGAGACCTTAAAAAGTCTTCTTTTTCCTTGATCGATATTTTCTCATACACAGGAAACTTTCTACCAAACCAATGTCTTTGAATAAAACCATTGTCTGATACCGCCGACGACTGTAATCCTATTCTGTACCAAACTTATAGTGTCTACAACAACAAAAAATTAATTTTAAACGAAGAACCAATAGTGCTAATGTTTTCTTTAGGCGCAGGGAACATTATCAAAATTATTGTCCGATTGGTCTCCTTCTCCCAAAAACTTTTTATTGAGCAAGCTGTCAACGAAACTATGCTGTTGTGGTTTGCGCTTCCTTCTAGGCGATCTGATCAATCACATTTTGGACCATAAATCTGAAAACACATGCAACGTTTGGGTAAAATTTTGTGTCGTTTTGGTCGTTTTTACACTGTTCGGCATGATGCCGAAAAATTCTAATTCATTTGAAATATATCAACGCTGGACTTTGATGTTGGCGTCGCCCTGTTGTTGTTGTTTTTTTCTTAACGCCCAACACAAAACTTTACTCAAACGTTGGATGTGTTTTCAGCTTAAGGACCAATCACATTTTGGGCATTGTGCAAAATTGGCTAAGTACCAGGAATAATCTGACAAATAAACTGAGAAGTATAGCTCAGTCCATTCCCACGATGGTATAAAAATGACCTGCAAAATAATAGAATATATTCAAAATAACGAGCTATCGATGATTATATTGTCTTTAAATACTTCAATTTTTAATTTTTTAATTTTGAAACATCACATACTTCACATGTAGCTGCGGTTGAAACTTGACCCATTTTTTAACATATTTATTTTGTGCAACAAAGTCTTCGCTAGGGAAAAGTTGTTTTTGGCCGCTATTTCTCATTGAGTTATCTTTCTTTTCTTCTTTATCCACTAATTTTTGGGCACTCCTCAGAGTATATTCCCATTCTCTTAATCACTGTGTGTCTTTTTTCATTTGATATTAAAACAAAAATAAAAAACTAGTTGTTAAACAACTTAACAAATTTGAATATTAAATAAAATTATCTTCCATGATGTATTGTATTTTCTTCACTCTTAATTTATCAACCCAATTTTTTCTTATATTTGTAAAATATTTTTTAAATAAAACTTTTTCTAACACTTTAAAAACACACACACACACATAAAATTTGTTCATGAGTTGTTAATTTTTATATAAATGTTGTGGGTTGTTTAGGCGGGGATAATTTGTAATGTTTCCCAAAATATGTATATCGTTCTTTGGCCAATTGTGATTTAAGATTTAAACAATATCATTGTTACTATTTGTATGTGTGCTTATGTACTTATCAGCCTTATTCTGAACGAAAATTCGAAGTGAGTTTTGTCTTTCCGTCGTTTCGACTTAAGGGAGAGAGTGAAAAATCTCACGGAGAATTTACGTTCAGAATAACCCCCTATGTTGTAACAAGTAATGGAGGTCCTAAATTCGATTTCAGAATTGTTTGTTGTTTAAGGTTCCAAAGCCCGAGCCACAATGGGTCGGTTGGAAGTTGTTTCATGTTACACATGGACGACAAAAGCTTCAGCTAATTTTAAACATTGTATGGTAATTCATTTTAACGTTCAACTTTGCTGCGTCCTTTCTCATGTGGACGTCATTTTCTGTGAACTCGAAGGCTAACACAACACTCAACGAACCCCTCATTATAGCTTGGGATGTACAGACCATAAACAATTTACATCCGAACTTCTCTATAACGAATAATTCTCTGTAACGCATTGTTTTAAAAAGTACAGATATGATTTCACACACAGGCTAAAAGTTAGGAAAAGGGGCTTTATAAAGTTTCTTAGTATTTCGAATCTCAATAACAATAGGCCAAGACGAAATAATTTTGGGGGAAAAGTGCAAATGTCCACAATTACACTAAGGGTGGGGATCTCTAGTTTGGTGGGTATAAAGAGGTAAGTATTTCTAAACTGTATTTTATGTGTATATATAAGTATATGTGAGTGGTGGTAAAGGAAGAAGAAACACAAAAGAGAAGGGACAAAATGGCAACGAATTGGAAAAATACTCTATCCTTCTTCATTTGTTTGATGTTATTTTATTTTATAAAAAATTGCTACGCTATGCTTTTAACTTTCCCTTAGTCTTAAAATTGGCCTTGATTTTATTTCTTACATTTTCCCCATACTGAAATTTTTGGCTTATACTAAAATTTGGACTTTCCCAACTACCTGAGGCTGTTTTGTTTCCCCCTCCCATTTATCTATAATTTTATTTAACAAATGAAGAAGGTTCTCATTGCATTGCATCCACCAAAGAGGAGGAGTATTTTTCTAATCCCAGCCTTTTTGTTTTCCTCTCTCTCTTTTTCCCGCCCAACAACACCCCTATGTTCAACCAATAGCCTGGTACCTGCTGGATGAAGAAGATCGCCTATTATATACTCAACGTTGGAATTCTCTATTACCCCTCTCCCTGATTACCACACTGAGAGGATCTATGTACACCAATGTTCATGCCATAAAAAGCTTTTTACAATTACCTCTATTCTCAAGCCAACAAAGTGCTAGTCAAAAAACTTTGGACAACATTAAAATGTCCATGGAAAAATCGCTACCCACCGAAGAATATGAGAATATTTTGAATCACATTAATTCATATGTACAAACATTAGTGGATTTGAAATTACAGGAGCAACAGAAGAAGGTGGAACAACAAACCCAAAAAGCTTCTACGGAGCTTTCATCTAAACAAATTAATTTAATAGTACAATTAATGAAAGAAAATCTGGAAACAATATCACGTCAAAAGCGGGATAAAGACTTAACGGCGGCGACACTCAGTGATAGTGAACTCAATCTCATAGTACAACAGGTGTTGCTAAAACTCCAACAAAGCACGGATTTCAAATTACCCGTACAACTTTCAGCCAATAATATAGAGGAAATAAAACGTTTAGTTTCCCAAACTTTGGAAGTGCACAATCATGCCCACTATCACACAATTGTGGAAAACTTGGATATAGATGCTCTCCTGGGAAAACTTTTAAGGGCTCCACTATTTAGCACCTACATCAACGATGAAATCTCCCAACAAATCAATGCCAAATTACACGACAAACTACTCGAATTACAACAGTACCAATCATCATCGTCAAAACAGGGATCCGATAACTTTGCCTTTTTGGAGCAACAAAAACTCATCATTGACAATTTAGGCCAAGAGGTGGCTTTTATAAAGCTCTCGCTCAGTGATAAACTTTCTGAAAATGAAGGTCTCCATTATTCCATAAAACATTTACAGCAAACCCAAGATGATTTGCTAAAACGTCTACAAGAATTGGAGTTTTCAACCGATCAACGTTTCTCAAATTTAATCCAAGAAATTTCCACCAAATTAAATAATCTCAAAGAGGAGCAATTCCATTTACTCAACCAGCAGGTGAAACTTTCTTTGATTGACATTCTTGGATTTAGTGCTTCGTTAAAGGACGGTGTCAAATTCGATGATGGTGACCTACAACATTGGGTCAATTCTATGTTTGTGGCCAAAGATTATTTGGAACAACGTTTGTCGGATATCAATAATCGTACCCATGACAAGATCAGGCAGGAAATTGATAAATCTGCCATGTTCCTAATGCGTGATATCAGTGAGAGACTCAAAGAGGAAATAATCATTGCCGTGGAAAATAAACACAAGGAAAGTAACACCAAGCTGGAGGGTCAAATTAAGGCTGCCCTGTCCGAGGAAGAAGTACGCAACATTGTGAAATCAGTGTTGGCCATTTATGATGCCGACAAAACGGGCTTGGTGGACTTTGCCTTGGAATCGGCTGGTGGTCAAATTTTATCAACACGCTGTACCGAAAGCTATCAAACCAAATCGGCTCAAATATCCATATTCGGTATACCCTTATGGTATCCCACAAATACACCACGTGTCGCCATATCACCCAATGTTCAACCTGGTGAATGTTGGGCTTTCCAAGGTTTTCCTGGATTTTTGGGTAAGATGTTGAAAGGAGACGAAGTGAGGAAGATCAAGAAGATTTCAATTTGAAATATAGTTGAACTGCTGTTATACCGCTGGGCGTGCAATATGTTAAAATTCCTCTTGGGATAATAGAGGTTCAACTTTATTGTATTGGACATAATTTATTAATTTTTATTTCTATTTCAGTGCTGAAGTTAAATTCAATGGTTTATGTCACTGGTTTTACCCTGGAGCATATTCCAAAAAGTCTGGCGCCAAACGGAGCCATTGATTCTGCACCAAAGAATTTTACAGTTTGGGTAAGTTTTTTTAACGATTTTCTAATTTCGAATTTATGTGCTGGGGCGACACAAAGATGTTCAAATATAATTGACTAGACGGAATCTGTTCGCCCTCAATGATATGAAAGAAGAATGCCATTGATTGGCACAAAAGCCCCTTACTGAAAGTTGTTAACATAGGCGGGAGCTTTAGTATAGCTTTCATATAAAGATACCCCAAGATTTGTAGTATTTCGACAACTTTTAGTAGGTTTGTCATCGGAATTTGCTATTTATTCGTTTGACATTTAAGGTAGGTCCATATTATATGGGTCGAACTGGACAAACAAAAAGGTGAACTGTATTATGTGGTCCCCGCCTGCATTCTGGTCATTTGTCTATTATACCTGTAATAATTCTGGATTGTTAAGTACATATTCAGAATAGTGGACAAGTCGGATCTAAGTTGAACCACTAGTAATGTTTGATGATTGAGATGATACGAAGAGGCGGCGTGTAGCGCTGTTATAGTGCTGTGTCGATTACGATATCCATTATTGTTAACGGAAACAGGATACTCTTTTTTTGATTCTGGCTAGGAATAGAAAGTCAAGTGTTTTTCTACGGACGACAAAAGCGAAATTGATCTGTACAAGTCACCTTTGCTGGCATGCCAATTTTTCAGCACGATGTAGGTGGCAAGGTTGTGACAGATTGAGAACTTTGGTGAGATACTCGACTCTCGGTTCATCCAGCTGTCGATTAAAATAACTTAAGCACCACTTCGGATCAGTCAGCGTAACGTCGCCAAACGTGACTGAGGTCCTATCTCTCTTCTTTCTAGGGTTCGGGAGTGTCCACAATTGATTATTTACTGTTCCAATGTTGCAACTCTTCATGTGATTTAGCCACTTGCTCCGCTTATTCTCACCGACCAACATGGTGTCCCGCTAGGACCTCTTCTTCATTTGTTAGACCAGTTTACACGTGTAAAACACTTACTTAGGATCGAATGTCACAGCTCGGTGATGTCCACTAAAGTTCTATAAACCAGTCGGTTCTGACCTTCCAAAAGTGGGCACAGTGTAGGCGGGATGTATAAATTAAGCAACTCAAGTTATTCAGTTCCACACTTGACAGTTTATTGCACGGGTGGTTCTTGAAAAAGATCCACGTTTATTGCTCGGAAGGTCCTTGAAAAATATTGTTTTAAAAATCCAGGTTTACTTACTTACTTACTTAGCTGGCCCATTACAGAACATTTGTTCTATAGGCCGAACTAAGAAAAGATCTCTCTATTTGTTGCTTCGCTTTCTGGAATACCGCGCCTTTTCATCTCATCATCCACTTGTTTGCGCCATCTATTCCTTGGCCTGCCAATTCTGCGTGCACCGCCAAGCGGTCCGTGTTTATACACCTTTTTAGGGGTCATCATCGCTCATTCTTATGATATGGCCTAGCCAACGCAATCGCTGCATCTCGATACGTTTAACAATATTGATGTCGTTGTACAGCAGATACAGCTCGTGGTTCATGCGACGTCGATATTCACCGTCAACGCAGATTGGTCCGTAGATCTTTCGAAGAATTTTTCTCTCAAACACACCAAGCACTGCCATGTCTGCTTGCGCAAGTACCCAGGCTTCGGAGCCATACATCAGCACTACCCGTGCTGTGTGTGTTTTGTAGAGCGTTATTTTTGTTTGACGAGATGTGGCTTTGTTTTTAAACTGCTTACTTAAACCAAAGTAGCATCTGTTGGTCAATACAATTCTTCTTTTTATTTCACAACTGATGTCGTTTGTTGTGTTTACGGAGGTGCCGAGGTAGACGAAGTCTGTTACTAGAGCTCAGTGGACGCATTGCGCGTCGACACTATCAACTTGGTCTTCTCACCGTTTACCGCCAGACCCACTTTAGCAGATTCTCCTTCGACCTTCATAAAGGTTAACAGTTACTTCTTTTACTGATCGGCCTATGATGTCTATATCATCAGCATAAGGAAGTAACATGTGACTATTGGTGTAGATTGTGCCACTTCTTTTGACGTTTGCCTCTCGTATAACCTTTTCCAGCAGGATGTTAAAGAAATCACACGAAGGCTGTCTCCTTGTCTGAAACCTCTTTTGGTATCAAACTCTTCGGAGAGGTTCTTTCCTATTTTAACTGGGACCTCGTGTCAGTTAAAGTCATTTTGCAAAGACGGATGAGCTTTGCGGGGATACCAAATTCAGACATGGCTTGGAATACCTTTGAACGAAGCGGGCTGTCGAAGGCTGCTTTATAATCGACAAAAAGGTGGTAGGTGTCGATCTGCATCTCTTGGGTCTTCTCCAGGATTTGCCGCAGGCTAAATATCTGGTCAATGGTGGACTTGCCAGGTCTAAAGCCGCATTGGTATGGTCCAATTATCTCGTTGACCATAGGCGCACAATATCCCTGACACGATCTTGTAGGCAATAGGGAGTAGACTTATGCACCTATAGTTAGAGCATACAGTCTTATCTCCCTTCTTGTGGACGGGGCACAGGATACTCAGGTTCCAATCGTCGGGTACTCGTTCTTCCTGCCAGATGGTGCTAACTAGCTGATGAATACACCTTATCAGTGTGTCGCCTCCGGTTTTGAACAGCTCGGCTGGTAAGCCATCGGATCCTGCTGCCTTATTATTCTTCAGCCGATTTATTGCTGTCTTTACCTCATCTTGGCTGGGCGGTATACATTCAATACCATCTTCTGGGATTGGGACTGTGGTATCATCGTCGTCTTCGCTGCTATTGGATACCAACAGTTTTGAAAAATGTTCTTTCCATATCCTGTATCAGTTACCAAATTACCTTGCTGGTCTCTACAGGAGGATGCGCCTGTACCAAAGCCATCAGTTTGATGCTTGACTCTTTGGTAGAATTTTCGGACTTCATTCTGGCTCCTGTACATCTCGATTTTTTCACACTCCCGCTTTTCCATCTCTCTCTTTTTCCTGCGGAAAAGACGTTTCTCCTCTCTCCTTTTCTCCCTGTATCTCTCTCGTGCGCTACGCGTTGCTACGGATTGTAAAGTAGCCCTATATGCCGCATTTTTCTCTTCGGTGGCAGCACGACACTCCTGATCATACCATGGATTCCTTGGTGGAGGCCTCTGGTATCCAAGTATGGATTTTGCGGCTGTTTGCATGGAGTGGGCAATGCTTTGCCATTGCGCTGATATGTTATCGGGATGAGGAGTGCTTTGATTAAGCAATTGGGCTAGTTGAGTGGAATATGCTGTGGCTATCTGTTGTGATTGCAGCTTACCGATGTCTAACTTTCGTGTTGTGCCTGTTCGTACTTTGTTTGCTACGTTTAAGCGGGTGCGTACCTTTGCTGCAACAAGGTAGTGGTCCGAATCAATGTTTGCGCCTCGGAACGATCGTACATCCAACACGCTCGATGAATGTCTTCCATCTATCACAACATGATCAATTTGATTTCTTGTTTTCTGATCTGGAGACAGCCAGGTGCCCTTATGAATATCGAGATGATTAAATCTGGTACTGCTAACTACCATGTTTTTTTCAGCTGCAAAGTCTATCAGCCTCATACCATTGTCAGATGTTTCACTGTGGAGGCTGAATTTCCCGACAGTTGGGCCAAAGATATTCTCCTTTCCAATTTTGGCATTAAAATCGCCTAGAATGATTTTAATGTAATGGGCAGGGCAACTGTCATATGTTTCTTCTAAGCGCTCGTAAAATATATCTTTGGTCTGTTCGTCCTTTTCTTCAGTGGGAGCATGCGCGCAAATAAAGCTGATGTTGAAGAATTTAGCTTTTATTCGAATTGCAGCAAGTCTTTCATTCACTGGAGTGAAGCTGGATACCAGATGTTTTAGTCTCCGACTAACTACAAATCCGCAACCAAACTCATGCTTTACGTCATGGCAGCTATAATACAGTGCGTCACCTTTAGGTGTTGTTGTGACGCCTTTCAAAATCCATCGTATTTCCTGTATGGCAGTAATATCGGTCTTGTACTTTTCAATTACGTCTGCCAATGCGAAGACTGCACCTTCTCTATAAAGAGTGCGAACATTCCAGGTACAGATTCGCAGATCATGGTCCTTAAAACGTTTGCGGGGTTCGTCAACTTTAGAGGGGGTTGTTTTTCTTTTCTTTCGTTTTTTCATAGTATGCTGTTTTTTCTAGGGGAGGGTCACTAACCCGACGCCCAAACCCAAGTTTTTAACGTTCTTATGGGAGAACGCGCGGCACATGTTAGCTCACTACCTGTAACGGGTGTTAAAGGCAGTACCCCAGGTGACACCACGGGGAGGTCAGTGTCCACTTGAGATGAAAGAGGGACCAAGATAAATCCTGGGCTTTGCCATGTTAAAACCAGGTCAGGACCGTTGCTTGGTATCTTCCATCCCCTACGTCACCCAAAAAATCCAGGTTTATTTGCCCTTAAAAAATATTGTTTTAAAAATGCAGGTTTATTTACCCTTAAAAATTGTTTTAAAAAAAACCTAAGTTTATTTACGCTTGAAAAATATTGTTTTAAAAATCCACGTTTATTCATCGGATGGTCCTCGAAAAATATTGTTTATAAAATCCACATTTATTACTAGGATGGTTCTTGAAAAATATTGTTTAAAAAAATCCATGTTTATTGCCAGTATGGTTGTTGAAAAATATTGTTAAAAAATCCACGTTTATTGCTCGGATGGTCCTTGAAAAATATTGTTTAAAAATCCACGTTTATTGCTCGGATGTTTGTTGAAAAATATTGTTTAAAAATCCACGTTTATTGCTCGGATGTTTGTTGAAAAATATTGTTTAAAAATCCACGTTTATTGCTCGGATGTTTGTTTAAAAATCCACGTTTATTGCTGGGATTGTCCTTGAAAAATATTGTTTAAAAAATCCACGTTTATTGCTCAGATGGTCCTTGAAAAGATATTGTTTAGAAAATCCACGTTTATTGTTTTGATGATCCTTTAAAAATTACGTGTCGCAAAGGGTGGACCCCAAAACCATTACTGACTTTGTTACTATGTGCACCAGTCAGACAGACGGACATGGCTAAATCGACTCTCAATTAAATTAATTTCACTTTTCCTATTTAAGCATATTTTGCATCCAATTTAATTTCCTATTTATTCACAGTCTCCGTATTTTATCTATTTGTTTTCAGGGTCTTGAGCATGAAAAGGATCAGGAGCCAATACTTTTCGGTGAGTATGAATATGCGGATAATGATGCTTCTTTGCAGTATTTCCCCGTACAAAATCCCAACATCAATCGTCCCTATGAAATTGTGGAATTACGCATCGAATCGAATCACGGTCAACCGCTCTACACATGTCTGTATCGATTCCGGGTACATGGAAAACCACCAACTGCATAAATTCCCAACAAGAGGAATATGGGCAAGAAGTACTACTAAACCAAAAGAAATGTATATCCATCCCTCCCTACCACTAAACTTAGCCATAATAATTAAGTTAAAACTAAAAAACTCCCAATAAATTTAAGGAAAAAAGCACAAAATCATAAAAAATTAAATGCATTAAATTTAAGTTTTAGATAGTAAAAGAATGAAAAAAAAAACAACATGTAAATAATTTAAATATAAGTATAAATGTTTTGTAGCTACATATGTATTTAGTTATAATTTATAAAAAAGAAATGCAAGTTAATTCTCTACTACTCAGATAAAGTAAATAAGTGCCTTGAAAGTGGTTCAAAGAAAAAAACCAAAAACAACCTAACAAAGAGGAGATTCCTATAACCAAGAAGTGCAAAATTCTAGAGAAACACAGTAACTCAGATTCTTTGTTAGAACCAACAAATAACAATAAGGTAACACACTATTTACTTTATACCGGCAAACATTGGTTAACAGTAACTCGAGGAGGGTCAAATTTTTATTGGCTCACCAATCAAATATTACCATGTTCAGCTATATAATTAATATTATTATTTAATTTTAAGTGCAACAATTTTCCTTATAAAAAAAGAAAAAAAAATTATCTGCATCACTACCCAGTCTCGATTACTACCTCTTCTCCCTCCCCCTCTCTTCTTAACAGTTTTTCTTATTTGTATAGGCACAGTTTCTTTTTTATCTTTAAGCTTTTGGCATTGTTTTTAAAACTTGTTTCCCTGTAATTTAAAACTATTTATTTCTTTTACTTAATCTAAAATCCTACAAAATCAAACTTTTGTATATAATGCTCGGCATTTAATTTTATTTTTTAAATTCATTTTGTTAATACGTACGCTATTTGTATTCATTTCTATTTTCTTAAGGCTTGGAAGTGCTTAATTTAATCATCTACTAAATGCAATAAATATATTGAAATATTTTGAAATTTGTAATTTTAAAAGGAACTTAAAAATGTCTATTTTGATTTGGATATTACAACTAAAAGGCAACTAAGCTCAAACATTATTTTGAACATCAACATAAAATTCACGGAAAAGATATCTTTTGTTAATTATCGCTTCAAATACTAAATAAATAAATACTTGTTATTCCCTTGAAGGCTGAGAACACTTTTGTGATGTGTAAAAGGAGACAACATATATGAAAATTAGTACTTTTATTGATAAATAGATCACTTGGTGTTTATCCAGCGTTTTTGTCTTGTAAATTTATATCAAAATTTTGAGAAGCTTTTAGTAAACTTCCCAGTGCTTGTTTTTAGATCTAAATTTTCTGCAATAAATTGGTGTTTTTCAATTACATACTTACACGTCTTGTTTAACTGAATGCCAAAGAACTTATTTATGTTTCAATTTACAAAATAAGGGATATTGTATTTGAGGCGATCCCAATACTTACAAAGAATATCAAGATTTAAGATTGGGTCCAAAATTTAAACGATTAAAAATATATAACAAATTGTTAATTGTTTGAGGTAATCTTCACATTTTCCGAGATTATGCCATTGCAATAATTATGTGTTCATACACATATCGAATTTATATATGTACTCTACAGTTTTTTCTTGTTAAATGTAATTAGCAAACCATTTCTATACTTTTTCCTGAGAAGTTCTACCTTTGTATCTGGTCCCTCTGATTTCAATTATTTGTTGCTTACTTTCTCTTTTAATTGCATTTTCTCTACTAATTATCAAGTCCTAAAAATCCCAACCATTTCTTTATTTTGTAATTAATAGTTTTTATAAGTTAATTTTTTTGTTGTTCTGTGTAATATTTGTTGTAATATCAAGCTATTATTGTACTATTTTTATTCTAAAAGTGTAATTTCAACAAATGTGCAGTGTTTATGAGATATGTTCAAATCGTTTAAAAATAAATACAAATCGTTAAAAATATTTAAAATAAAATGTATTTAATTTTCGAAAGGATTTTTTCAGGTAAACATAAATTTCAACCATTAGATTAACGATGGTATATGCATTAGAGGTGGGCGCGTGTCGTGCCGTGAGTAGTGCGTGTTCGTGCCTTCTCGAAAAACGCCGTGTTTGTGCGTGAATGTGCATAAAAATGTTGGTCCGTGTTCGTGCATGCCTAAAAAATTAGGCACGCGCCCATCTCTAATATGCATACATATGTTCCCACAACATCCCCAATGGGACAAGGAAGACTTTCCTCATATCACGCCTTACAGTGTTTCAGAATCGTTTTTTTTTTCTTGTAAAAATTCTGATACTTTTGAAAATTCTGTAACTTTGAGCCGTCCTCAGAATATACGACTCCCCGCTATTCTCGCAACAACAACACCTGCCGTTGTTGCTCCAATCCGGAAAAATTCGTCCTTTGTGCAATTTAATTGCAATGGTCTCCGAGATGAGATCGGGGAAATAGCGGATTTCATGAGTTGGAAGAATATCACTGTGCGACACGAAAAAAATTAACCACATTCTGACACCGCAGCGTAATGGAAGACGAAAAATAAGAAGACACGTGTCTCGGCGTTTTTCCCTGTTACTTCGAATTTCGCGGTTATGGTCCTCCAAAAACCTGAGGCCTTGATGTCAAAAAGGACCATTTTGTCAGGCTCATATCTTCTAAACCGCTAAGAATTTTGGTTTACTCGTGGAGGCAAAGTTGTAGCTCTCATCTTAAATAATAATAATTGTGAAGACATAAAATCCATTCAACCTTATCTTCAAGGTCAAAATCGTTAAGGTCGAGTTTCCGTTATAATTTTTTCTCAGATTTTGACCTACAGATATCAAACCGATCAAAATTGAATCAAACAACCAACTACAAAAATGTACCTTAGATCTCAATAAACAACTTTCTAGAACATACGAACCCTGTAGAAATGGTTCTTAAAGGTCAAAATAGCAAAACAAATGCAATTTTTATTTTCTTTTTTCGGCTTCTGTTCCATAGAAATTGAACCATTCAAAATTCAAGAAAACATGCAACCACAATAATGTAGCGAATATATCAGTATGCAACTTTCTAGACCATATGGACATTCTAGGAACGGTCCTTCATGTTCAAAATTCCATTAGTTTTACTCATTCTTTCCTGGTCAGGTCCGTAAATAACAAACCTTGAACAGTTTGTTATTTCCAGACCTGAGCATTAACCATAATATAATTGTTAGTAAAGTTTGAACATGAAGGACCGTTCCTAGAATGTTCATATGTTCTAGAAAGTTGTTAACTGAGATCTTAGGTATATTTTTGTAGTTGCTTGTATTCTTGAATTTTGAACGGTTCGGTATCTGTGGACCGGGATCGGAGAAAAAAGTATAAAAATCGAATATTTTCTAAAGTTTTTTGCTATTTGGCCTTTAAGAACAGTTCGTAGTGGGCTCTGATGTTCCACAAAGTTGTATACTGATATATTCGCTACATTATTGTGGTTGAATGTTTTCTTGAATTTTGAATGGTTTAATTTCTATGGAGCAGAAACCGAAAAAATAAAATAAAAATTGCATTTGTTTTGCTATTTTGACCTTTAAGAACCATTTCTACAGGGTTCGTCTGTTCTAGAAAGTTGTTTATTGAGATCTAAGGTACATTTTTGTAGTTGGTTGTTTGATTCAATTTTGATCGGTTTGATATCTGTAGGCCAAAATCTGAGAAAAAAATTGTAACGGAAACTTGACTTTAACGATTTTGACCTTGAAGATAAGGTTGAATGGATTTTATGTCTTCACAATTATTATTCCTTAAGACGAGAGCTACAACTTTGCCTCCACGAGTAAACCAAAATTCTTAGCGGTTTAGAAGATATGAGCCTGACAAAATGGTCCTTTTTGACATCAAGGCCTCAGGTTTTTGGGGGCCCATAACCGCGAAATTCGAAGTAACAGGGAAAAACGCCGAGGCACGTGTCTTCTTATTTTTCGTCTTCCATTACGCTGCGGTGTCAGAATATGGTTAATTTTCCATGACACAAAAAATTACACACAGTGTATCATATTGGCGTGGAGCAGGAAACCAAGCTCAACAACAAGTGCAGCGTACAGCTTTTGATGGTACTGGGGAACGTTCGCACCAGAAGTGGAGGTGGGAAAATAGCTTTCTTATGTCGTTGTTTTTCTAACAGAGTTTATTATTGTATGTTTGTTCTTCTGCTCAATCAGGCTCTGTGTCTGGGTGCGGGCCCATGCCGGATACTGGACATATGTTTTGCACGGTGCTATCGATACTGCAATATCCTGAGCGTAGTTGAGGCAAAATTACTCTGGTTTGTCGTGGCAGCTGACGCTCCTCAGCTGTGATAGACCTACTGCCTTTTTTCACACCATGGGGGTTATCATGAATGAAATTTCACCGTGTTTGTTTTTCCGCCGTTGCAACTTAAGAGAGAAAGTGAAAAAATGCACGGGGAATTGCCGTTAATGATAACCCCCTATATGGTCTTAGCAACTGCGTCTGTGTGAATGTTATTTAAGCCTGCTTGATATGCCTGTTGATCTAGGGGTTCTCTCCTGTATCGTTGGACCACTTCCTCTATAACGTGGATATTCTCCTTGATTTGCCTGAATTTGTCGGGCCTACCCACCAGATGGTGATTGGGATGGCTCTCACGATAACATCCCAGCAAGTACTGCAACGACAGCATCTCATAGTGTTGCTTTACTGGAAGAATCTTTGCATTCTCATGTGGATGGTCCACTGAAGACTTGAGGAGGCACCCTGTTGGCGGCATTCTGACAAGCTTGAATCTTTTTCCAATGCGTATCACATAAATTCGGGAACCAAACTGGCGCCGCATAGCTTACCACAGACCGACCTATCCCGTTATATGTGGTCAACAAGGTTTCTTTACCTGCCCTCAAGTGCTGCCTGCTTGAGGACCTTTTTCCTTTCCTGCATTTCAGTTTATCGCAGATAGCTGCGACGACGTTAACGAAGTGTCAAATGTGGTCCCTAGAATTTTGGAGCAGTTTGTGGTCGTAATTCTGCTACCATCGACCACAACATTCAACTCTCTTCTATACTGCGCCGTCCATGTGGTGAACAGATTGGCCGTAGATTTAGCGGCGGGTATATGCATATTCCACGTTTGAAAAATATGGTAAGATCAGTTAAATAGGAGTTAAGTCTCTGGCAGATGTCATCAGGGTAGGTACCTGACGTTAAGAACGTCCAATCATCCGCATTCGTTATGATCTCAATGCTGTCAGGAGGGGGTGGAATACAGGAGATGTAGAGGTTAAACAGTTCCGGAGATATCACCCAACTTGGGGAACTCCTTGTTTCACTCCACGGGGTTTGGACTTCTTGTTCCTGAATTCCACGTACGACTGGCGTCCACACATATAGTTGATTATCCAACGTTTCAAGTTTGGCTGGAGGGTTGCCTGCTATATGTCCTCAAACAGCGTGGAGTATAAAAAGCTTTTGATAAGTCAAGAGCGACCATTCTGACACACGGCGGTCTCTGGTTGAGTCCTCGACAAATATGTATGTATGGAAATGGCGTGCAGCGCTGTTGTCGTGCTGTGCTGCTTACGGAATCCATGCTGATGATCGACAACTAGATAGCTATTTCTGACACTGGGGGGTCTAAGGCCTCTAAGAGTCTTTGCTACAGGCGAAAAAAGCTAAATCGGCCTGTACGATTCACTCTTGCTGGCATCCTTGCCTGGCTTCAGTAGCGAGACCACTCTGTCCATTTTCCAGACTTCGGGAACAATTAGAGTGGCTAGCAACAGGTTGAGAAATTTAGTGAGATACTCCACCCGCGACTCATCCATCTGTTGCAGCATTTCCATGGGGATTTCATCAGGGCCCAACGCTTTGGATGATTTAGCGTTCCTGATGGTTCATCCTCGGCAGGAAGAGATCTGATGCGACGTAGTACTCTTCTCTTCGCCCTGTCACTACATGTGTTTGTACGAGGGGCACTGAAAACAACCCAACACATAGTCGCATGTCAAACTGTCCTAAGTACGCTTAGACTAAAAACTGTCAACCTTTCCAAAAAAAGTCAAATGACGCCTGGCGACACTGCGTGTTGCCTAAGGTTTTTTAGTGCCCCTAGTATAGCTTTCTTATGGAACCAGTCTGTTCAATGCAGACATTGAGTCTGGCCCTAATGACCCGCACATGGAATATATGGAGGTATTATTCAGGTGTGAAACTGTGGAGATAGAGTTGCTTAGCGTATAAATCCCCACTAGCATGCTTTTTGAAGGTCATAACCGACTGGTCTTGGGAGACTTTAATGTTCATCATGAGCTGCAGCATTCGCTACCCGGTCCTATAATTAGCGGATAGCGCCGCTTGCCAGACATAACCATGGTATCACATATTCTGATTACTAAATTCACCTGGCAAACCAGCATTTCTCTTGGGTCAGACTCTGTATAATCGTTACCATCAGTAGACAGTCCGACTTCATAATGTCTTAACGCCCCACATTCTGATCGAAAATTCTTCGTGAGTTTTGTCTTTCCGTCGTTTCGATTTAAGAGAGATAGTGAAAAAACTTACGGGTAATTTTCGTTCAGAATAACCCCAAATAACTGCTGCATTCGCTCGCTATATATGTATCTGCTGGTCGAATTCCCGATGTGAGATTAGAGTCAAAGAGCTGACACTGGAAGCTAACAGGTTGGTCTGTGAGCATTAGCGGAACAATTTGCTAAATCATCTGCAGAGTTGAAACAGTGGAGCCGAAATAAGTAAATTGTGGCCAACGGTTAAGTCTCTCTCGAACCCTGGAAAGAAGAATGATGAGACCTCAGTAACGTTTGAAGACGTTACACTGACTGAAGCGAAAAGGTGCTCATGTTATTTTAATCGAATAATTTGTCGAGCACCCCTTGGCGACAGGGCGAAGAGAAGAGTACTACGTCGTATTAGATCTCTTAATGCTGAGGAGGAACCACCAGAATTTAGCATGGATGATGTTGCGAATGCCATCAGGAAAGCAAAACGATGGGCCCTGATGGAATCTATATAGTAATGCCGAAACAGCTGGATGAGCCGGTAGTCGAGAATCTAACCAAAGTTCTCAAACTGTCGCTTGCCATCCACATCGTGTCCGAAGTCTGGAAAATGGGCAGAGCGGTTCCGATACTGAAGCCAGGTAGGGATGCCAGCAAAGGTGAATCGTACAGCCCGATTTCGCAATGATTCTTGAGGCTTTTCTCCTCCTCAAGGTCAGAGATAGCTATCCAATAGCCGATCATCAGCATGGGTTCCGAAAACAGCACATCACTACAACAACGCTGGACGCCACCTCCAAACATATTAGCCCAGAACTCAACCAAAGCAAGCCGTGTGATAGATCAGTGATGGTGGCGCTTGACTTATCAAAAGCCTCTGATTCTGTCAAGCACTCCACGCTGTTTGGGGACATCGAGCAGACAACCCTCCAGCCAAGTTTGAAAAGATGGATAAGAAAAGACCTCTTCCTGTCGAGGAGAAACCACCAGAATTTAGCATGCAAAACGATCCAAATCGTTGGGCCCTGATGGAATCTGCATGGATGGTAATGCTGAAACAGCTGGATGAGCCGGTAGTCGAAAATCTCACCAAAGTGCTCAACCCGGTCGCTTGCCATCCACATCGTGGCCGAAGTCTAGAAATGAGCAGGGTGCTCCCGCTACTGAAACAAGGTAAGGATGCCAGTGTGAATCGTACAGACCGATTTCGCAATGATTATTGAGGCTTTAATCCTTCCCAACGTCAGAGATCATCAGCATGGGTTCCGTAAGCAGCACAGCACAACAACGCTGGACGCCATCTCCAAACATATTAGTCGAGGACTCAACCAAAGCAAGCCGTGTGATAGATCAGTGATGGTGGCGCTTGACTTACCAAAAGCCTTTCAAGCACTCAACGCTGTTTGGGGACATCGAGCAGACAACCCTTCGGTCAAGTTTGAAAATTTGGATAATCAATTATATGTTTGGGCGCCAGTATTACGTGGAATTCAGAAACAAGAAATCCAAACCCCGTAGAGGGAAACAGAGAGTTCCGGAACTGTTTAACCTCTACCTCTCCTGTATTCCGCCCCCTCCAGACGGCATTGAGATCGTAAAGTATGCGGATGATTGTACGATCTTGACGTCAGGTACCTTCCCTGTTGACATCTGTTCCCTGTTTTTACACGCGAGGAATATGCGAAATTTTAAGGGCCACATTCGACAACTTTTCATGTCGTCACAGCTACCTGCGACAAGGTCCTTCAGTCCCTAGCCGGCTGATATAGAAATCTAGTTAATAACTTATAACGCGATGGGTCGGTCTGTGGTAACTTATGCGGCGCCAGTTCGGTCCGCGAATATTAGTGCAACGCTACGGAAAAATATTCAAACCTGTTAGAATGCCTGATAACTGCAACAGGATGCCTCTTCATGTCTTCAGTGGACCGTCTACATGAGGAGACAAATATCATGACCGATGGTAGGAGAATTTAGAGCACAAACTACCCCAGAATTCTAGGGGTCACAATCGACAGCACGTTCTCGTCGTTCGCGCATGCCGCAGCTATCTGCAACAAGCTGAAATGTAGGAACAAGGTCCTCAAGGTCCCTATGGTAAGCTACGTGGCGCTAGTGTGGTCCGCAAATATAAGTGCAACGCAATGGAAAAATATTCAAACCACTCAGAATGGCGCCCTAAGAACTGCAACAGTGTGCCTCCTCATATCTTTTGTGGACCATTAACATGAGAAGACAGAGATGTTTCCAACACAGCAACACAATGGTAATATTTCATTGCAGTACCATTTGGTGGATTGCGCACAAGCGAGAATACCTAGATCAACAAGTCTATCAAGCAGGTTTAAATAATATTCACACAACTATGGTGTCTACCTTTTCAACTGCCCTGCCAAACCTACTCAACTAACTTCAGTAGATTCCAGATCAAGCAGAAAAATGAACATACAAATATATCAAATACCGTTAAATTGTACAGACCGGGTGTTACGCTGAGAATCACTCACTGGATAGAACCACTATCCAACGATGTCATATGATGTTACAATAACAACAATAACATGTGATAGATGTTGACATGTGGCATATACGTGGTCCCAAGTTCTTACCTATTTCTGCATGGACAATAAGATTTGAGGGCATGTTTTCCAGGATACACTGTCGAAAACTCAGAATTCCGAAAAAAACTGGGGAGTACCATCAACACTTCTCCAATCCCAGTCGAACTCCCTACGCATCTGAACAAACAGGAAGGAAACTGTGCCAAACTTCCCATGCTCTTAAATCAGACATGTTTTTGTAATATATAATGGTGTTTCGTTGAAAAAATAAAACACTCCAAATTTGTTTTGCAAGTGGAAGCAGTCATAAAAATTACTCAACCACACAAATAATAAAAATTTCCAGAAAAATATCAAAATTTGATTTCAGTTTAATCGCTTATTTTGGACAATTGTAAATGTAATACTAAAATATTTCGAAGTCCGGATAAGGCAATCGCAAAAAAAAATCAATAACAATAGTTATACACCTACGGATGCATACAACAAACACATATTTACAGACATACATTCATTTCGGTTGTTATTTCCAATAAATTTCTATTGCTCCGGCTATGTTTGTTGTAATAACCACAATGTACGATTTAGAATGCCAATGTTTTGCCAAAAAAAAGAGTGGCAAAACAAAATTGAAATACCATTTATCATTCTAACGAGAAATGCCAGCAAAAGGCAATAAACTAAAGCCGGAACAAAACCACTAAACCGCTCTTTTTGCTGTTCATTTTGTTTGCCAAGTGGACACAGAACGGCAAATAACAATTTTAGGCTCGCTGGCTGCTGTGAGTGTTGAAAGTTTTAATTTTTTAAGAAAAGGATTTAAAAAAATGGTACTAACAATACTGCTGTGAGGATAGTTAGTAAATTTGGAACAACGGGAAAAATAGGGAAGACTCTATTCGTGTATCCTAAGATAATTAGGAGCAAATATTTAAGTGGATCCTTGTTGAAAATCTTGGGTCTATATGAGACGCTCAGCGCCAAAAAGGACTAACCCACATGACAAAAAAAAAAAAAAAAAAAAAAAAAAAACACAAGCAGACTTTAAAAATGTAACCAGAATCTTTTGAAATAACTATAAAAACAAGTCCCCCATTGCACTGAATAGCATTACGTTATGCTAAGTTCTGTAATAATGCAATATGGAATTTTTTAGAATATATTTCAAAAGGCTCCAGATAAATCTTTATACATAGTCAGTTTGATGTTATTGGGTATTTGGGTTAGGCCGTTTTGGCGTTGAGCGCCTCATATATAACATATCTTGCGATTTGAAGATATTGAGGTCATTATCCCAAGTAGAGACTATTGGAACCGAAGTAACCATCCTCCAAATTGGGAGAAGGTACCACCGTTGGTGTCTACTAGGTCTTAAATAACCATAAAATTTGAGAAACGACTATAGTGTATTCCAAGCAGAGCTCTTCACGGTCAGAGTGAAAACAGATTTTAAAAAGTTTGGATATTGAGTTCTTCGAACCGTTGACTATCTGAAGGCCACATTGAAAGCAGAACAGCCTTGCGAACCCTTAAAATATAAAATACATACATAATATTAAATCTAGAATATCTATATATCAGGAAAAATGTCAAAAATTGTCTTTTCCATTTCAAAAAAATCAAAAAAAAATTTTGATACTACATCGATGATTTTTGGTACACAGATTAAGAAAAAAATCAGCATTCCAAATCTGTTTTCGTTACTAACTTTGATCGTTGCGCGCAAAAGATATGACCGTTTTAATTAGATAAATTAGAAAAAATTCTAAAAAAATCGCGGCTTAATATAGTTAGCTGTTATATCCTATTATCGTTAACTGAATTCGTAACCTTTGCGATGATGCAAAAAATAATCGCAAAGTCTCAATGGATTCGCGAAAAATCAAATTTGTTAAATAATTTCAAGTATTTACAAACATATTTTTGAAACAATAACGCTCATACTTACGAAAAATATATAAAAAAAAAATTATAACAGCATCCAGACATTTTGAGGAGTAAAATGAAACCTAAATTGTGAAGGTTGGAGCTAAAGTAATCATGTTATTTGCAAAAATACGAAGAAAATATTACGAAAAAATTAAAATCATATTATTCTAATTTTATTTTTTTATGGTTTTATAGGAAAATTTTGAGAAAAAATGTTTCGACTTCTTCGGCATTTTCGTCAAAATTTCACACAATAATGAGGATATTCCGTTGTAACAAATTTTTCGCTTATAGTTTTCCTATTGGATAATATTATAACGTTAAAATATATACATAACGTTAAAATAATGTTATATTGAATATTACAACATTTGAGATGCATATAAACCGCGTAATTATGAAAATGACATGATGCGCATCCGATTTTCCAACACAGCTCATCAATCCCTCTTATTTGATGTACAGTTTGTCAAATTCTATTTGGCGTCCACGATGTAGCATCTGCTGCATATTAGGGTGCAAAATACAGTAAAATGGTCATAATTTCTAAATAGTACTAAATTTGGTACAATTTGAAATTTACACTTTAGGTTGCCGTTGGTACTAATAATATATACTTATGTGTACTAAATGGTACTAAAATATAAAATTTAAAATATAAAGTATAAAATATATATTATAAAATATTAAAATTAAAATATCTATATATATAAAATTGAAATTTGTTTGTCTGTTTGTTTGTTTGTGCCTTATAGACTCGAAAACCGCTGAACAGATCGTACTGACATTTTTAGGGTACATTGCTACATGGCCTGAAATGAAAATAGGCTATATAATTTTTTGAAATTTCGCGTAGATATGGAGGTATAGCATCAAAACCGGAGTTACCCCAAAAAAATTTAGATTTTGTATGCAAATATCTTTAGAACTATTACAGATACAATCTCCAAATTTTGTATGTGTGACGAAATTTGATGAAGAAATAAATTTACCAAATTATGTATATTCAAATCAGATTTGGATATAACTCCCACATACATACATATATTTTCGGCCGATTTCCTTATTTTATGTACCAAACATGCTATTTATGTCCAATTTCAATGAAATTTGGAATGTGTGACGGAGCTTGGTCTGGAAATAAACGTGCCAATTTATATCAAAATCGGTTCAGATTTGGATATAGCTCCCATACACATATATTTTCGGCCGACTTACTTATTTTATGCACCAAACACGCTATATATGTCCAATTTCGCTTAAATTTTGAATTTCTTACGGAATTTGTTTTAGAAATAAATGTGCCAGATTATATTGAGATTGGTTCAGATTTGGATATAGCTCCCATACACATATATTTTCGGCCGATTTCCTTATTTTAAGCACCAAACACGCTATATATGTCCAATTTCGCTGAAATTTGAAATGTGTAAGGTAGTTTGGTCTAGACATAAATGTGCCGAATTATGTCGAAATCGGTTCAGATTTGTATATAGCTCCCATAAATATTTTCGGCCGATTTTCCGCATTTAATGCACCAAACACGCTATATACGTCCAATTTCGCTGAAATTTGGAATGTGTAACGGAATTTGGTATAGGCATAAATGTGCCGAATTATATCGAAAACGGTTCAGATTTGGATATAGCTCCAATATATATTTTCGGTCGATTTTCCACATTTTATGCACCAAACACGCTGTATATGTTCAATTTCGCTGAAATTTGGAGGGTCTGACGGAATTTGTTCCAGAAATAAATGGATTAACTTATGTAGAGATCGGTTCAGATTTGAATATAGCTCCCATATATATTTTCGGCCGGTTTCCTGTAGTTTATGCACCAAGCACCCTGAAATTTGGAATGTGCTACAGAACTTGGTCTAGAAATAAATGTGCCAAATTATATCGAAATCGGTTCAGATTTGGATATAGCTCCTGTATTTTATGAACCAAACTCACTATTTATGTCCAATTTCGGTGAAATTTGGAAACGTAACGGGATTTGGTGTAGACATAAATGTGCCAAATCATATCGAAATCGGTTCAGATTTGGATATTGCTCCTATCTATATTTTAGGCCGATTTGCTGTATTTGATGCTCTAAACACGCTATACGTGTCCAATGTCGCTGAAATTTGGGATGTCTGACGGAATTTGTTCCAAATATAAATGTGCCAAATTATATCGAGACCGGTTCAGATTTCGACACACTACATAGGTCCAATTTCATTGAAATTTGGAAAGCGTGACGAAATTCGTTCTAGAAATAAATGGGACAAATTATACCGAAATCGGTTCAGATTAGAATATAGCTCCCATATATATTTTCGGCTGATTTTCTGTATTTTATGCACAAAATATGAATGTGAGACGGGATTTGGTCTAAAAATAAATATGACAAATTATGTCGAGAGCGGTTCATATAGGAATATAGCTACCCATATATATTTTCGGTCGATTTCATGTTTTGTTACGTATGTTCAATTTCAATGAAATTTTGAAGACTTAAGGTAGAGTTACATTAGGCAAATATTTGCTCCAGCGACCGGCAGTGTGCGCTTACTGAAAGCAAGAGAGCATAAATTCAATGTATTATTAACACTCACTTGATCTCAGTAAGCGCACAATGCCCGTCGCTGGAGCAAATATTTGCCTAATGTGACCTTACCTTTAGCAGTCAGTAAAAGTCATCATTATTTACAGAAGTACTTATAGTCGGGAAGGAATTGGCCAAGGCTACAGCTATTAAGTATCATGTCTTTGAGAGACTTCTTACGATTTATGATTTATTATGATATATCTATATCATTAGGAATACTAGGGGAAAACCTGTAACCCCTATAGGGCGCGTCCCCAGGTGGCAGATAGGGGAATGCTTCCCAGATATGGGTGGTAGGACGGAAATCAAATACGTCCCGCGGACCAACAGGTAGCTACGTCTGCCTTAAATTAAGCGGCAGCAAACAGCGTCTGTACTCCATTGGAGCGGCTGAGTATGTAGACGGAAAACTACAAACCCATCAGAAGGCAAGGGGAAACCACTGATGTATTCCCTCCCTAGAAAACCATACAATTATGAACAATGAATCAAATACACGGCCCTTAGTCTCCGGCAATACAAGGGTGCTAAGAATCCCCGGAGGTAAAACAAAAAGAAAGCTAAATATCGGTACCTGGAATGTAAGAAGTCTCTACGAACCAGGAAAACTAGCCAACACAATAAACGAAATGAACCATTACAACATAGACATATTGGGTGTAAGTGAAACATGGTGGCCTGATAATGGCGAGTTTACATCTAACAACTCAAAGGTATACCACTCTGGCAATCAAAATAACAACCACCGGAATGGAGTTGGAATCATAGTAAAAAAGAATATTGCGAATTCTGTAATTGGATTTATACCAAAAACATATAGAACAATGCTCATCAAAATAGAAGCAAAGCCTATGAATATAAACATAATACAAGCATACGCGCCAACTGCAGATAAAAGTGATGAAGAAATTGAAGCATTCTATGACGAAATCACATATTTATTGAAAACTACAAAATCCCATGAGATAAATATTATCCAAGGTGACTTTAACGCAAAAGTTGGAGAAGAAGCTGTACCTAGTGTAACGGGAAAATACGGACTTGGAGATCGAAATGAAAGAGGGGACAGGCTGATTCAATTCTGCCAAGAATATAAAATGAAAATAACAAACACATTTTTCTGTCTTCCCAAAAGAAGACTGTATACTTGGAAATCTCCACAAGATCGAAAAGACAACATTGTGAGAAATCAAATAGATTATATAATCATAAATAAACGGTTTTTCTCATGCATAAAGAAAACATCCACTTATCCAGGAGCTGACGTGCCATCCGACCATAATCTTTTATTAGCGAATATGTGTTGCAGAATATCCCTAGCAAGGAAAACGGTTCGGCGAAGGAAATTTGCTGTGGAGAAACTTGATAACCATAATACACTCGCAGTTGTGAAACAACGTATAAATCGTGAATTAGACCATATAAACAGGGAGGAAGTAGAGAACATATGGAGTTCTATCAAAAATACATTAAAAAATATTGCCAGCAATAACCTAGGAAACTACAAAAAACCTAAAAATAAAGAATGGATGACAAACGACATACTTAAACTGATGGAAGAGCGCCGAAAATATAAACACACAAATTATGAAATATATTTTGAGCTTAAAAGAGAAATTCAATCAGCAATACGAACCGCAAAAATTGGGCATTTAAACAAGCAATGTCAGGAAATTGAACGTCTGCAGGAGCTTCATGACGACTTCAATTTACATAAACGACTTAATAGAAGCCTCAGGAGTATATTACAAATCAATACCGAAAATACTATATATTAACAACAAAGCTGTTTTTGAGACAAATGAAAAAATAATAATATGGAGTGAATACATAAAACAAACATTTACTGACAGTAACCGATCAAACAACGTTTCGGCTAACCAACAACCACTCACAGGGAACCCAATATCTAAAACTGAGGTGGAATCTGCAATAAAATTATTACGTAATAAAAAATCTTGTGGGCCAGACGAAATTCCTTCCGAATTACTTAAATTAATAGACGACGAAAACATACAGCTTTTAGTATTGCTTTTTAACTACATTTACGACTCAGGCAGATACCCCCAAGACTGGCTGAAATCTACTTTCATCACGATACCGAAGAAAAACCACCCTAGACAATGTACCGATTACAGACTAATAAGTTTGATGAGCCACGCTCTCAAAATATTTCTAAGAATTATACATTCCAGAATATATAAAAAATGTGAAGAATACATGGGGCTATCGCAATTTGGATTTAAATAAGGCATGGGTACGAGAGAAGCCCTACTCTCTATACAAGTTTTAATACAGAAATGTAGAAATGTACAAAAGGACGTATACATTTGTTTTGTGGATTATGAAAAGGCCTTCGATACCGTACAGCATGACAAAATGGTGGAAATCCTCATTTCTATTGGCAAGGAATTACAATGCATCAAGGAAAGGAATTACAATGCATCAAGGAACTATATTGGAACCAAACAGCACAAGTCGACATTAATGGAGAACTTACCGACTCCATTGCAATATCGAGAGGAGTTAGACAGGGCTGCATACTATCACCATTACTATTTAATATTTACGCCGAAAGAATTTTTCAAGAATCAGTGTCTAACGTTCGTAAAGGCATATATATTGGTGGAACATTCGTCAACAACATCAGATATGCAGATGATACCACGTTAATTGCAAGTAGCCTGTCAGAATTACAATTCCTTCTGAATCGTCTAAATATCTGTAGCGAAAAGTATGGGTTAAAGATCAACATCCCAAAAACTAAATATATGATTATATCCAAGTCCAGAAACCAAGAAACAACCGAATTACAAATAAATAATGTACATATACATAGATAAAGTACAGACCTTTAAATATCTCGGCGTCAAAATAAATGAAAACTGGGACAACACAAAAGAAATACGATGCAGAATAGAAATGGCAAGAGCTACATTTTTCAAATACAAAAATGTCTTATGTAGTCATGACATAAACATGGAAACAAAAATTCGATTTGTTAAAACTAATCTCTGGTCGGTCTTGCTGTACGCCTCAGAAGTATGGACGTTAAAAGCCGGTGACATAAAGAAACTGGAATCTTTTGAAACGACGTATCCTAAAAATCCCAATCCCTAAAACCCAATTCAGTAGTTCTGACAAGGGTTAATCGAGAACGTGAACTCATTACGACAATAAAAAGAAGAAAAGTGTCATATCTTGGACATATAATGAGGAACCGAAAATACAAGCTGCTCCAAACCATAATCGGTGGAACGATAGAAGGGAAGCCATCCAGAGGACGGAAAGAAACATCATGGATTGACAATATACTGAAATGGACCGGCATTGGAAATCTCTCAATCCTACTGAGTGAAGCCAGAAATAGAGAAACTTTTATGGAGATCACTAATAATATATGAATATACCTTAATATTTGTAACAAATAATGATATATAATTGTATTGGTCGCTTATATTCGAGATCGAATATGCAAATAAAGAAGAAGGAATACTTATAGGCGGAAAGGCTTTCGGAGGAGTGTTACCTCCTGAAACATAAAAAAATACCATAGTAGCTCCATAACAACCCTGAATAGGTATATAACGCCTTCATATCTCCTATATTTATTTGTTAAAATATTAAAAATGTTAAAATAATTCTGGCATTCCATTATATTTTATATGTAGTCGGGGCAGCAAAGCGCACCGGGTTCAGCTAGTAGGGTATAAAAATATAAAATATGAAATATAAAATAAAAATATAAAATATAAAATCAGGGATTGAACCGCAGGACTTCTGAATGCAAGGCGGACAAGCTTGCCACTGCCCCCCGAAGACTTCTTTGCCAAATCGTTGAGCCAATATTAATCGGCGTGCACGCATTGATTTCTGAAAAATCCCCCTCGCTCCTGAGCCAAAGAACTTGTTGTCTCTCTTGAAAAGACTTTTGATTATTATGTAGAAGGATGTAATTAAACTGAATTACCTTCTATTATCCGCTATAAAATTTTAAAATATTTGGTAATTAGAAGAACAACAACAACAACACTCACCCCTCGAACATAGAAGTGTTTAACTAAATTTCATTTACCCCCCAAAAGATGGACTATTTTTTTTTTGCTTGTTTCGCAAATAGTAATCTAATTGCCTCATTTTCGTTGTTGGTTCATTAAAATGTTCATTCAATATTGATGTTAGTTGTTGTCGTTGTTTTTGTTGCGGAGATGAGCCGATGCGGATAATAAAATGTCGAATATTTGTTGTGATTTTCCATTTTATAATAATAATTGTTGATGATGCTCATCAATTTCGAATTTCTCTCTAATTAATAAATGAATTCAAATCCGTATAATTGAAATTTGATTACGAATTGTTGCTGCTGTGCTGCCAATTTAGAATGTCGGCCTGCCTGGCTGCTTAATCTTCATGGAGCGTAACACAACATTAACATAATTTTTAATTTTTAACGTCTGTTGTTGCTTAGAACTCCGGCTGCTGCTGGCAATGGATATTGTCAATGCGAAGAAAGAACTTTGCCAATTGCCTAGGTTGGTGAGTAGGTTTCCTTTCAGTAGCAGCAGCAGTCCGATGATAATCAATGGCTGGGTGGGTTGTGGGTGCTTGACTAGTTGGTTGGTTGTTTGGCTCACAACAATTTCCATCCATAGAAAATCCCATTAATGATAATTTACATACATTAAGAATCCCGATACTACGGGTGCTGAGTGCTGCTGTTGTTAGGTAAAGTATCCAACAGATTGTTTTCTATTAACACTCTTTCAGTTTCCCCACCACATCACATCCATGCGGCATGTTTATCTTATCAGCTTCTAATCACCGTATTATAAACTTTTGGATTCGACCGGTACGTGTGTTGGCAAATGCGTGGTGCAGTTGTCTACGTGTGTTCGGTCTGTCTACTAACATTTTATGCTACATTGATCTGAGACCCTAAAAGCAAAACGGAAAACCTATTCCTAGAATCCTACCACCTACTTCATCATGGAATATAAATACACTGCGAAATTAAAAACAAAGGACACGTGTAGATTTTTAAGGAGAAAATGTTATTTTTTACGAACATTCCAAAAGGAACCGTTGTTCCGTTGTTTACGGGGTCCCTGTAAATAGTCTTGATTTTCCAATTGCAGATTTTTAGATTAAGTAATCCTTCAAAAATATTGTTTAAAAAATCCACGTTTATTGCTCGAAAGGTCCTTGAAAAATATTGTTTAAAAAATCCACGTTTATTGCTCGAAAGGTCCTTGAAAAATATTGTTTAAAAAATCCACGTTTATTGCTCGAAAGGTCCTTGAAAAATATTGTTTAAAAAATCCACGTTTATTGCTCGAAAGGTCCTTGAAAAATATTGTTTAAACAATCCACGTTTATTGCTCGAAAGGTCCTTGAAAATATTGTTTAAAAAATCCACGTTTATTGCTCGAAAGGTCCTTGAAAAATATTGTTTAAAACATCCACGTTTATTGCTCGAAAGGTCCTTGAAAAATATTGTTTAAAAAATCCACGATTATTGCTCGAAAGGTCCTTAAGAAATATTGTTTAAAACATCAACGTTTATTGCTCGAAAAGTCCTTGAAAAATATTGTTTAAAAAATCACATTTATCGCTCGAAAGGTCCTTGAAAAACATTGTTTAAAAAATCCACGTTCATTGCTCGAAAGGTCCTTGAAAAATATGGTTTAAAAATCCATGTTTATTGGTCGAAAGGTCCTTGAAAAATATTGTTTAAAAAATCCACGTTTATTGCTCGAAAGGTCCTTGAAAAATATTGTTTAAAAAATCCACGTTTATTGCTCGAATGGTCCTTGAAAAATATTGTTTAAAAAATCCATGTTTATTGCTCGAATGGTCCTTGAAAAATATTGTTTAAAAAATCCACGTTTATTGCTCGAAAGGTCCTTGAAAAATATTGTTTAAAAAATCCACGTTTATTGCTCGAAAGGTCCTTGAAAAATATTGTTTAAAAAATCCACGATTATTGCGCGAAAGGTCCTTGAAAAATATTGTTCAAAAAATCCACGTTTATTGCTCGAAAGGTCCTTGAAAAATATTGTTTAAAAAATCCACGTTTATTGCTCGAAAGGTCCTTGAAAAATATTGTTTAAAAAATCCACGTTTATTGCTCGAAAGGTCCTTGAAAAATATTGTTTAAAAAATCCACGTTTATTGCTCGAAAGGTCCTTGAAAAATATTGTTTAAAAAATCCACGTTTATTGCTCGAAAGGTCCTTGAAAAATATTGTTTAAAAAATCCACGTTTATTGCTCGAAAGGTCCTTGAAAAATATTGTTTAAAAAATCCACGTTTATTGCTCGAAAGGTCCTTGAAAAATATTGTTTAAAAAATCCACGTTTATTGCTCGAAAGGTCCTTGAAAAATATTGTTTAAAAAATCCACGTTTATTGCTCGAAAGGTCCTTGAAAAATATTGTTTAAAAAATCCACGTTTGTTGCTCGAAAGGTCCTTGAAAAATATTGTTTAAAAAATCCACGTTTATTGCTCGAAAGGTCCTTGAAAAATATTGTTTAAAAAATCCACGTTTATTGCTCGAAAGGTCCTTGAAAAATATTGTTTAAAAAATCCACGTTTATTGCTCGAAAGGTCCTTGAAAAATATTGTTTAAAAAATCCACGTTTATTGCTCGAAAGGTCCTTGAAAAATATTGTTTAAAAAATCCACGTTTATTGCTCGAAATGTCCTTGAAAAATATTGTTTAAAAAATCCACGTTTATTGCTCGAAAGGTCCTTGAAAAATATTGTTTAAAAAATCCACGTTTATTGCTCGAAAGGTCCTTGAAAAATATTGTTTAAAAAATCCACGTTTATTGTTCGAAAGGTCCTTGAAAAATATTTTTGAAAAAATCCACGTTTATTGTTCGAAAGGTCCTTGAAAAATATTTTTGAAAAAATCCACGTTTATTGCTCGAAAGATCCTTGAAAAATATTTTTTTAAAAATCCACGTTTATTCCATGAAAGGTCCTTGAAAAATATTGTTTAAAAAATCCACGTTTATTGCTCGAAAGGTCCTTGAAAAATATTGTTTAAAAAATCCACGTTTATTGCTCGAAAGGTCCTTGAAAAATATTGTTTAAAAAATCCACGTTTATTGCTCGAAAGGTCCTTGAAAAATATTGTTTAAAAAATCCACGTTTATTGCTCGAAAGGTCCTTGAAAAATATTGTTTAAAAAATCCACGTTTATTGCTCGAAAGGTCCTTGAAAAATATTGTTTAAAAAATCCACGTTTATTGCTCGAAAGGTCCTTGAAAAATATTGTTTAAAAAATCCACGTTTATTGCTCGAAAGGTCCTTGAAAAATATTGTTTAAAAAATCCACGTTTATTTCTCGAAAGCTCCTTGAAAAATATTGTTTAAAAAATCCACGTTTATTGCTCGAAAGGTCCTTGAAAAATATTGTTTAAAAAATCCACGTTTATTGCTCGAAAGGTCCTTGAAAAATATTGTTTAAAAAATCCACGTTTATTGCTCGAAAGGTCCTTGAAAAATATTGTTTAAAAAATCCACGTTTAATGCTCGAAAGGTCCTTGAAAAATATTGTTTAAAAAATCCACGTTTATTGCTCGAAAGGTCCTTGAAAAATATTGTTTAAAAAATCCACGTTTATTGCTCGAAAGGTCCTTGAAAAATATTGTTTAAAAAATCCACGTTTATTGCTCGAAAGGTCCTTGAAAAATATTGTTTAAAAAATCCACGTTTATTTCTCGAAAGCTCCTTGAAAAATATTGTTTAAAAAATCCACGTTTATTTCTCGAAAGCTCCTTGAAAAATATTGTTTAAAAAATCCACGATTATTTCTCGAAAGCTCCTTGAAAAATATTGTTTAAAAAATCCACGTTTATTTCTCGAAAGCTCCTTGAAAAATATTGTTTAAAAAATCCACGTTTATTTCTCGAAAGCTCCTTGAAAAATATTGTTTAAAAAATCCACGTTTATTTCTCGAAAGCTCCTTGAAAAATATTGTTTAAAAAATCCAAGTTTATTTCTCGAAAGCTCCTTGAAAAATATTGTTTAAAAAATCCACGTTTATTGCTCGAAAGGTCCTTGAAAAATATTGTTTAAAAAATCCACGTTTATTGCTCGAAAGGTCCTTTAAAAATATTGTTTAAAAAATCCACGTTTATTGCTCGAAAGGTCCTTTAAAAATATTGTTTAAAAAATCCACGTTTATTGCTCGAAAGGTCCTTTAAAAATATTGTTTAAAAAATCCACGTTTATTGCTCGAAAGGTCCTTTAAAAATATTGTTTAAAAAATCCACGTTTATTTCTCGAAAGCTCCTTGAAAAATATTGTTTAAAAAATCCACGTTTATTTCTCGAAAGCTCCTTGAAAAATATTGTTTAAAAAATCCACGTTTATTTCTCGAAAGGTCCGTGAAAAATATTGTTTAAAAAATCCACGTTTATTGCTCGAAAGGTCCGTGAAAAATATTGTTTCAAAAATCCACGTTTATTGCTCGAAAGGTCCTTGAAAAATATTGTTTAAAAAATCCACGTTTATTGCTCGAAAGGTCCTTGAAAAATATTGTTTAAAAAATCCACGTTTATTGCTCGAAAGGTCCTTTAAAAATATTGTTTAAAAAATCCACGTTTATTGCTTGAAAGGTCCTTTAAAAATATTGTTTAAAAAATCCACGTTTATTGCTCGAAAGGTCCTTGAAAAATATTGTTTAAAAAATCCACGTTTATTGCTCGAAAAATATTGTTTAAAAAATCCACGTTTATTGCTCCAAAAATATTGTTTAAAAAATCCACGTTTATTGCTCGAAAGGTCCTTGAAAAATATTGTTTAAAAAATCCACGTTTATTGCTCGAAAGGTCCTTGAAAAATATTGTTTAAAAAATCCACGTTTATTGCTCGAAAGGTCCTTGAAAAATATTGTTTAAAAAATCCACGTTTATTGCTCGAAAGGTCCTTGAAAAATATTGTTTAAAAAATCCACGTTTATTGCTCGAAAGGTCCTTGAAAAATATTGTTTAAAAAATCCACGTTTATTGCTCGAAAGGTCCTTGAAAAATATTGTTTAAAAAATCCACGTTTATTGCTCGAAAGGTCCTTGAAAAATATTGTTTAAAAAATCCACGTTTATTGCTCGAAAGGTCCTTGAAAAATATTGTTTAAAAAATCCACGTTTATTGCTCGAAAGGTCCTTGAAAAATATTGTTTAAAAAATCCACGTTTATTGCTCGAAAGGTCCTTGAAAAATATTGTTTAAAAAATCCACGTTTATTGCTCGAAAGGTCCTTGAAAAATATTGTTTAAAAAATCCACGTTTATTGCTCGAAAGGTCCTTGAAAAATATTGTTTAAAAAATCCACGTTTATTGCTCGAAAGGTCCTTGAAAAATATTGTTTAAAAAATCCACGTTTATTGCTCGAAAGGTCCTTGAAAAATATTGTTTAAAAAATCCACGTTTATTGCTCGAAAGGTCCTTGAAAAATATTGTTTAAAAAATCCACGTTTATTGCTCGAAAGGTCCTTGAAAAATATTGTTTAAAAAATCCACGTTTATTGCTCGAAAGGTCCTTGAAAAATATTGTTTAAAAAATCCACGTTTATTGCTCGAAAGGTCCTTGAAAAATATTGTTTAAAAAATCCACGTTTATTGCTCGAAAGGTCCTTGAAAAATATTGTTTAAAAAATCCACGTTTATTGCTCGAAAGGTCCTTGAAAAATATTGTTTAAAAAATCCACGTTTATTGCTCGAATGGTCCTTGAAAAATATTGTTTAAAAAATCCACGTTTATTGCTCGAAAGGTCCTTGAAAAATATTGTTTAAAAAATCCACGTTTATTGCTCGAAAGGTCCTTGAAAAATATTGTTTAAAAAATCCACGTTTATTGCTCGAAAGGTCCTTGAAAAATATTGTTTAAAAAATCCACGTTTATTGCTCGAAAGGTCCTTGAAAAATATTGTTTAAAAAATCCACGTTTATTGCTCGAAAGGTCCTTGAAAAATATTGTTTAAAAAATCCACGTTTATTGCTCGAAAGGTCCTTGAAAAATATTGTTTAAAAAATCCACGTTTATTGCTCGAAAGGTCCTTGAAAAATATTGTTTAAAAAATCCACGTTTATTGCTCGAAAGGTCCTTGAAAAATATTGTTTAAAAAATCCACGTTTATTGCTCGAAAGGTCCTTGAAAAATATTGTTTAAAAAATCCACGTTTATTGCTCGAAAGGTCCTTGAAAAATATTGTTTAAAAAATCCACGTTTATTGCTCGAAAGGTCCTTGAAAAATATTGTTTAAAAAATCCACGTTTATTGCTCGAAAGGTCCTTGAAAAATATTGTTTAAAAAATCCACGTTTATTGCTCGAAAGGTCCTTGAAAAATATTGTTTAAAAAATCCACGTTTATTGCTCGAAAGGTCCTTGAAAAATATTGTTTAAAAAATCCACGTTTATTGCTCGAAAGGTCCTTGAAAAATATTGTTTAAAGAATCCACGTTTATTGCTCGAAAGGTCCTTGAAAAATATTGTTTAAAAATCCACGTTTATTGCTCGAAAGGTCCTTGTAAAATATTGTTTCAAAAATCCACGTTTATTGCTCGAAAGGTCCTTGAAAAATATTGTTTAAAAAATCCACGTTTATTGCTCGAAAGGTCCTTGAAAAATATTGTTTAAAAAATCCACGTTTATTGCTCGAAAGGTCCTTGAAAAATATTGTTTAAAAAATCCACGTTTATTGCTCGAAAGGTCCTTGAAAAATATTGTTTAAAAAATCCACGTTTATTGCTCGAAAGGTCCTTGAAAAATATTGTTTAAAGAATCCACGTTTATTGCTCGAAAGGTCCTTGAAAAATATTGTTTAAAAATCCACGTTTATTGCTCGAAAGGTCCTTGTAAAATATTGTTTCAAAAATCCACGTTTATTGCTCGAAAGGTCCTTGAAAAATATTGTTTAAAAAATCCACGTTTATTGCTCGAAAGGTCCTTGAAAAATATTGTTTAAAAAATCCACGTTTATTGCTCGAAAGGTCCTTGAAAAATATTGTTTAAAAAATCCACGTTTATTGCTCGAAAGGTCCTTGAAAAATATTGTTTAAAAAATCCACGTTTATTGCTCGAAAGGTCCTTGAAAAATATTGTTTAAAAAATCCACGTTTATTGCTCGAAAGGTCCTTGAAAAATATTGTTTAAAAAATCCACGTTTATTGCTCGAAAGGTCCTTGAAAAATATTGTTAAAAAAAATCCACGTTTATTGCTCGAAAGGTCCCTGAAAAATATTGTTTAAAAATCCATGTTTATTCCTTGCAAGGTCCTAAAAAAATATTTGTTTGTCCTTAAAAAAATATTGTTTAAAAAATCCACGTTTATTACTCGGATGGCCCTTGAAAAATATTGTTTAAAAAATTCGCGTTTATTGCTCGAAAGGTCCTTGAAAAATATTGTTAAAAAAATCCACGTTTATTGCTCGAAAGTTTCTTGAAAAATATTGTTTAAAAAATCCACGTTTATTGCTCGAAAGTTTCTTGAAAAATATTGTTTAAAAAATCCACGTTTATTGCTCGAAAGTTTCTTGAAAAATATTGTTTAAAAAATCCACGTTTATTGCTCGAAAGTTTCTTGAAAAATATTGTTTAAAAAATCCACGTTTATTGCTCGAAAGTTTCTTGAAAAATATTGTTTAAAAAATCCACGTTTATTGCTCGAAAGGTCCTTGAAAAATATTGTTTAAAAAATCCACGTTTATTGCTCGAATGGTCCTTGAAAAATATTGTTTAAAAAATCCACGTTTATTGCTCGAAAGGTCCTTTAAAAATATTGTTTAAAAAATCCACGTTTATTGCTCGAAAGGTCCTTTAAAAATATTGTTTAAAAAATCCACGTTTATTGCTCGAAAGGTCCTTGAAAAATATTGTTTAAAAAATCCACGTTTATTGCTCGAAAGGTCCCTGAAAAATATTGTTTAAAAATCCATGTTTATTCCTTGCAAGGTCCTAAAAAAATATTTGTTTGTCCTTAAAAAAATATTGTTTAAAAAATCCACGTTTATTTCTCGAAAGGTCCTTGAAAAATATTGTTTAACAAAATCCACGTTTATTGCTCGAAAGGTCCCTGAAAAATATTGTTAAAAATCCACGTTTATTGCTCGAAAGTTCCTTGAAAAATATTGTTTAAAAAATCCACGTTTATTGCTCTGATAGTTGTTGAGAAATATTGTTTAAAAAATCCACGTTTATTGCTCGAAAGGTCCTTTAAAAATATTGTTTAAAAATCCACGTTTATTGCTCGAAAGGTCCTTTAAAAATATTGTTTAAAAAATCCACGTTTATTGCTCGAAAGGTCCTTGAAAAATATTGTTTAAAAAAATCCACGTTTATTGCTCGAAAGGTCCCTGAAAAATATTGTTTAAAAATCCATGTTTATTCCTTGCAAGGTCCTAAAAAAATATTTGTTTGTCCTTAAAAAAATATTGTTTAAAAAATCCACGTTTATTTCTCGAAAGGTCCTTGAAAAATATTGTTAAAAAATCCAAGTTTATTGCTCGAAAGTTCCTTGAAAAGTATTGTTAAAAATCCACGTTTATTGCTCGAAAGTTCCTTGAAAAATATTGTTTAAAAAATCCACGTTTATTGCTCTGATAGTTGTTGAGAAATATTGTTTAAAAAATCCACGTTTATTGCTCGAAAGGTCCTTGAAAAATATTGTTAAAAATCCACGTTTATTGCTCGAAAGTTCCTTGAAAAATATTGTTTAAAAAATCCACGGTTATTGCTCGGATAGTTGTTGAGAAATATTGTTTAAAAAATCCACGTTTATTGCTCGGATAGTTGTTGAGAAATATTGTTTAAAAAATCCACGTTTATTGCTCGGATAGTTGTTGAGAAATATTGTTTAAAAAATCCACGTTTATTGCTCGGATAGTTGTTGAGAAATATTGTTTAAAAAATCCACGTTTATTGCTCGGATAGTTGTTGAGAAATATTGTTTAAAAAATCCACGTTTATTGCTCGAAAGGTCCTTTAAAAATATTGTTTAAAAAATCCACGTTTATTGCTCGAATGGTCCTTTAAAAATATTGTTGAAAAAAAAATCCACGTTTATTGCTCGAAAGGTCCTTTAAAAATATTGTTTAAAAAATCCACGTTTATTGCTCGAAAGGTCCTTTAAAAATATTGTTTAAAAAATCCACGTTTATTGCTCGAAAGGTCCTTTAAAAATATTGTTTAAAAAATCCACGTTTATTGCTCGAAAGGTCCTTTAAAAATATTGTTTAAAAAATCCACGTTTATTGCTCGAAAGGTCCTTTAAAAATATTGTTTAAAAAATCCACGTTTATTGCTCGAAAGGTCCTTTAAAAATATTGTTTAAAAAATCCACGTTTATTTCTCGAAAGGTCCTTAAAATATTGTTTAAAAAATCCACGTTTATTGCTCGAAAGGTCCTTTAAAAATATTGTTTAAAAAATCCACGTTTATTGCTCGAAAGGTCCTTTAAAAATATTGTTTAAAAAATCCACGTTTATTGCTCGAAAGGTCCTTTAAAAATATTGTTTAAAAAATCCACGTTTATTGCTCGAAAGGTCCTTTAAAAATATTGTTTAAAAAATCCAAGTTTGTTGTTCGAAAGATCCTTGAAAATGTTGTTTAAAAAATCCACGTTTATTGCTCGGATGGTTGTTGAAAAATATTGTTTAAAAAAACCACGTTTATTACTCGGATGGCCCTTGAAAAATATTGTTTAAAAAATCCACGTTTATTGCTCGAAAGGTCCTAGAAAAATATTGTTTAAAAAAATCCACGTTTATTGCTCGAAAGGTCCCTGAAAAATATTGTTTAAAAATCCATGTTTATTCCTTGCAAGGTCCTAAAAAAATATTTGTTTGTCCTTAAAAAAATATTGTTTAAAAAATCAACGTTTATTGCTCGAAAGGTCCTTTAAAAATATTGTTTAAAAAATCCACGTTTATTGCTCGAAAGGTCCTTTAAAAATATTGTTTAAAAAATCCACTTTTATTGCTCGAAAGGTCCTTTAAAACTATTGTTTAAAAAATCCACGTTTATTGCTTGAAAGGTCCATGAAAAATTTTGTTTAAAAAATCCACGTTTATTGCTCGAAAGGTCCTTGAAAAATATTGTTTAAAAAAATCCACGTTTATTGCTCGAAAGGTCCATGAAAAATTTTGTTTAACAAATCCACGTTTATTGCTCGAAAGGTCCTTTAAAAATATTGTTTAAAAAATCCACGTTTATTGCTCGAAAGGTCCATGAAAAGTTTTGTTTAAAAAATCCACGTTTATTACTCGAAAGGTCCTTTAAAAATATTGTTTAAAAAATCCACGTTTATTGCTCGAAAGGTCATTGAAAAATATTGTTAAAAAATCCAAGTTTATTGCTCGAAAGATCCTTGAAAAATGTTGTTTAAAAAATCCACTTTTATTGCTCGAAAGGTCCTTTAAAAATATTGTTTAAAAAATCCACGTTTATTGCTCGAAAGGTCCTTTAAAACTATTGTTTAAAAAATCCACGCTTATTGCTCGAAAGGTCCTTTAAAAATATTGTTTAAAAAATCCACGTTTATTGCTCGAAAGGTCCTTAAAAATTTTGTTTAAAAAGTCCACGTTTATTGCTCGAAAGGTACTTGAAAAATATTTTTTAAAAAATCCACGTTTATTGCTCGAAAGGTCCTTGAAAAATTTTGTTTAAAAAATTCACGTTTATTGCTCGAAAGGTCCTTGAAAAATATTGTTTAAAAAAATCCACGTTTATTGCTCGAAAGGTCCCTGAAAAATATTGTTTAAAAATCCATGTTTATTCCTTGCAAGGTCCTAAAAAAATATTTGTTTGTCCTTAAAAAAATATTGTTTAAAAAATCCACGTTTATTTCTCGAAAGGTCCTTGAAAAATATTGTTAAAAAATCCAAGTTTATTGCTCGAAAGTTCCTTGAAAAATATTGTTTAAAAAATCCACGTTTATTGCTCTGATAGTTGTTGAGAAATATTGTTTAAAAAATTCACGTTTATTGCTCGAAAGGTCCTTGAAAAATATTGTTAAAAATCCACGTTTATTGCTCGAAAGTTCCTTGAAAAATATTGTTTAAAAAATCCACGTTTATTGCTCGGATAGTTGTTGAGAAATATTGTTTAAAAAATCCACGTTTATTGCTCGGATAGTTGTTGAGAAATATTGTTTAAAAAATCCACGTTTATTGCTCGAAAGGTCCTTGAAAAATATTGTTAAAAATCCACGTTTATTGCTCGAAAGTTCCTTGAAAAATATTGTTTAAAAAATCCACGTTTATTGCTCGGATAGTTGTTGAGAAATATTGTTTAAAAAATCCACGTTTATTGCTCGGATAGTTGTTGAGAAATATTGTTTAAAAAATCCACGTTTATTGCTCGGATAGTTGTTGAGAAATATTGTTTAAAAAATCCACGTTTATTGCTCGGATAGTTGTTGAGAAATATTGTTTAAAAAATCCACGTTTATTGCTCGAAAGGTCCTTGAAAAATATTGTTAAAAATCCACGTTTATTGCTCGAAAGTTCCTTGAAAAATATTGTTTAAAAAATCCACGTTTATTGCTCGGATAGTTGTTGAGAAATATTGTTTAAAAAATCCACGTTTATTGCTCGGATAGTTGTTGAGAAATATTGTTTAAAAAATCCACGTTTATTGCTCGGATAGTTGTTGAGAAATATTGTTTAAAAAATCCACGTTTATTGCTCGAAAGGTCCTTGAAAAATATTGTTAAAAATCCACGTTTATTGCTCGAAAGTTCCTTGAAAAATATTGTTTAAAAAATCCACGTTTATTGCTCGGATAGTTGTTGAGAAATATTGTTTAAAAAATCCACGTTTATTGCTCGGATAGTTGTTGAGAAATATTGTTTAAAAAATCCACGTTTATTGCTCGGATAGTTGTTGAGAAATATTGTTTAAAAAATCCACGTTTATTGCTCGGATAGTTGTTGAGAAATATTGTTTAAAAAATCCACGTTTATTGCTCGAAAGGTCCTTGAAAAATATTGTTAAAAATCCACGTTTATTGCTCGAAAGTTCCTTGAGAAATATTGTTTAAAAAATCCACGTTTATTGCTCGGATAGTTGTTGAGAAATATTGTTTAAAAAATCCACGTTTATTGCTCGGATAGTTGTTGAGAAATATTGTTTAAAAAATCCACGTTTATTGCTCGGATAGTTGTTGAGAAATATTGTTTAAAAAATCCACGTTTATTGCTCTAAAGGTCCTTTAAAAATATTGTTTAAAAAATCCACGTTTATTGCTCGAAAGGTCCTTTAAAAATATTGTTTAAAAAATCCACGTTTATTGCTCGAAAGGTCCTTTAAAAATATTGTTTAAAAAATCCACGTTTATTTCTCGAAAGGTCCTTAAAATATTGTTTAAAAAATCCACGTTTATTGCTCGAAAGGTCCTTTAAAAATATTGTTTAAAAAATCCACGTTTATTGCTCGAAAGGTCCTTTAAAAATATTGTTTAAAAAATCCACGTTTATTGCTCGAAAGGTCCTTTAAAAATATTGTTTAAAAAATCCACGTTTATTGCTCGAAAGGTCCTTTAAAAATATTGTTTAAAAAATCCAAGTTTGTTGTTCGAAAGATCCTTGAAAATGTTGTTTAAAAAATCCACGTTTATTGCTCGGATGGTTGTTGAAAAATATTGTTTAAAAAAACCACGTTTATTACTCGGATGGCCCTTGAAAAATATTGTTTAAAAAATCCACGTTTATTGCTCGAAAGGTCCTAGAAAAATATTGTTTAAAAAAATCCACGTTTATTGCTCGAAAGGTCCCTGAAAAATGTTGTTTAAAAATCCATGTTTATTCCTTGCAAGGTCCTAAAAAAATATTTGTTTGTCCTTAAAAAAATATTGTTTAAAAAATCCACGTTTATTGCTCGAAAGGTCCTTTAAAAATATTGTTTAAAAAATCCACGTTTATTGCTCGAAAGGTCCTTTAAAAATATTGTTTAAAAAATCCACTTTTATTGCTCGAAAGGTCCTTTAAAACTATTGTTTAAAAAATCCACGTTTATTGCTTGAAAGGTCCATGAAAAATTTTGTTTAAAAAATCCACGTTTATTGCTCGAAAGGTCCTTGAAAAATATTGTTTAAAAAAATCCACGTTTATTGCTCGAAAGGTCCATGAAAAATTTTGTTTAAAAAATCCACGTTTATTGCTCGAAAGGTCCTTTAAAAATATTGTTTAAAAAATCCACGTTTATTGCTCGAAAGGTCCATGAAAAGTTTTGTTTAAAAAATCCACGTTTATTACTCGAAAGGTCCTTTAAAAATATTGTTTAAAAAATCCACGTTTATTGCTCGAAAGGTCATTGAAAAATATTGTTAAAAAATCCAAGTTTATTGCTCGAAAGATCCTTGAAAAATGTTGTTTAAAAAATCCACTTTTATTGCTCGAAAGGTCCTTTAAAAATATTGTTTAAAAAATCCACGTTTATTGCTCGAAAGGTCCTTTAAAACTATTGTTTAAAAAATCCACGCTTATTGCTCGAAAGGTCCTTTAAAAATATTGTTTAAAAAATCCACGCTTATTGCTCGAAAGGTCCTTAAAAATTTTGTTTAAAAAGTCCACGTTTATTGCTCGAAAGGTACTTGAAAAATATTTTTTAAAAAATCCACGTTTATTGCTCGAAAGGTCCTTGAAAAATATTGTTTAAAAAATCCACGTTTATTGCTCGAAAGGTCCTTGAAAAATATTGTTTAAAAAATCCACGTTTATTGCTCGAAAGGTCCTTCCAAAATATTATTTAAAAAATTCACGTTTATTGCTCGAAATGTTCTTGAAAAATATTGTTTCAATAATCCACGTTTATTGCTCGAATGGTCCTTGAAAAATATTGTTTAAAAAATCCACGTTTATTGCTCGAATGGTCCTTGAAAAATATTGTTTAAAAAATTCAAGTTTATTAATCAAAAGGTCGTTGAAAAATATTGTTTATAAAATCCACGTTTATTGCTCGAAAGGTCCTTGAAAAATATTGTTTATAAAATCCACGTTTATTGCTCGAAAGGTCCTTGAAAAATATTGTTGAAAAATCCACGTTTATTGCTCGAAAGGTCCTTGAAAAGTATTGTTTAAAAAATTCGCGTTTATTGCTCGAAAGGTCCTTGAAAAATATTGTTAAAAAAATCCACGTTTATTGCTCGAAAGGTCCTTGAAAAATATTGTTTAAAAAATCCACGTTTATTGCTCGAAAGGTCCTTGAAAAATATTGTTTAAAAAATCCACGTTTATTGCTCGAAAGGTCCTTGAAAAATATTGTTAAAAAATCCAAGTTTATTGCTCGAAAGATCCTTGAAAAATATTGTTAAAAAATCCAAGTTTATTGCTCGAAAGATCCTTGAAAATGTTGTTTAAAAAATCCACTTTTATAGCTCGAAAGGTCCTTGAAAAATATTGTTAAAAATCCACGTTTATTGTTCGAAAGATCCTTAAAAATATTGTTTAAAAAAACCACTTTTATTACTCGGATGGCCCTTGAAAAATATTGTTTAAAAAATCCACGTTTATTGCTCGAAAGGTCCTTTAAAAATATTGTTTAAAAAATCCACGTTTATTGCTCGAAAGGTCCTTGAAAAATATTGTTTAAAAAATCCACGTTTATTGCTCGAAAGGTCCTAGAAAAATATTGTTTAAAAAAGTCCACGTTTATTGCTCGAAAGGTCCCTGAAAAATATTGTTTAAAAATCCATGTTTATTCCTTGCAAGGTCCTAAAAAAATATTTGTTTGTCCTTAAAAAAATATTGTTTAAAAAATCCACGTTTATTTCTCGAAAGGTCCTTAAAAAATATTGTTTAAAAAATCCAGGTTTATTACTCGATAGGTCCTTAAAAAATATTGTTCAAAAAATCCACACTTTTTGCTCGAAAGGTCCTTGAAAAATATTGTTTAAAAAATCCACGTTTATTGCTCGAAAGGTCCTTGAAAAATATTGTTTAAAAAATCCACGTTTATTGCTCGAAAGGTCCTTGAAAAATATTGTTTAAAAAATCCACGTTTATTGCTCGAAAGGTCCTTGAAAAATATTGTTTAAAAAATCCACGTTTATTGCTCGAAAGGTCCTTGAAAAATATTGTTTAAAAAATCCACGTTTATTGCTCGAAAGGTCCTTGAAAAATATTGTTTAAAAAATCCACGTTTATTGCTCGAAAGGTCCTTGAAAAATATTGTTTAAAAAATCCACGTTTATTGCTCGAAAGGTCCTTGAAAAATATTGTTTAAAAAATCCGCGGTTATTGCTCGAAAGGTCCTTGAAAAATATTGTTTAAAAAATCCACGTTTATTGCTCGAAAGGTCCTTGAAAAATATTGTTTAAAAAATCCACGTTTATTGCTCGAAAGGTCCTTGAAAAATATAGTTTAAAAAATCCACGTTTATTGCTCGAAAGGTCCTTGAAAAATATTGTTTAAAAAATCCACGTTTATTGCTCGAAAGGTCCTTGAAAAATATTGTTTAAAAAATCCACGTTTATTGCTCGAAAGGTCCTTGAAAAATATTGTTTAAAAAATCCACGTTTATTGCTCGAAAGGTCCTTGAAAAATATTGTTTAAAAAATCCACGTTTATTGCTCGAAAGGTCCTTGAAAAATATTGTTTAAAAAATTCACGTTTATTGCTCAAAAGGTCCTTGAAAAATATTGTTAAAAAATCCACGTTTATTGCTCGAAAGGTCCTTGAAAAATATTGTTAAAAAATCCACGTTTATTGCTCGAAAGGTCCTTGAAAAATATTGTTTAAAAAATTCGCGTTTATTGCTCGAAAGGTCCTTGAAAAATATTGTTAAAAAAAATCCACGGTTATTGCTCGAAAGGTTCTTGAAAAATATTGTTTAAAAAATCCACGTTAATTGCTCGAAAGGTCCTTGAAAAATATTGTTTAAAAAATCCACGTTTATTGCTCGAAAGGTCCTTGAAAAATATTGTTTAAAAAATCCACGTTTATTGCTCGAAAGGTCCTTGAAAAATATTGTTTAAAAAATCCACGTTTATTGCTCGAAAGGTCCTTGAAAAATATTGTTTAAAAAAATCACGTTTATTGCTCAAAAGGTCCTTGAAAAATATTGTTAAAAAATCCACGTTTATTGCTCGAAAGGTCCTTGAAAAATATTGTTAAAAAATCCACGTTTATTGCTCGAAATGTCCTTGAAAAATATTGTTTAAAAAATTCGCGTTTATTGCTCGAAAGGTCCTTGAAAAATATTGTTAAAAAAAATCCACGTTTATTGCTCGAAAGGTCCTTGAAAAATATTGTTTAAAAAATCCACGTTTATTGCTGGAAAGGTCCTTGAAAAATATTGTTTAAAAAATCCACGTTTATTGCTCGAAAGGTCCTTGAAAAATATTGTTTAAAAAATCAACGTTTATTGCTCGAAAGGTCCTTGAAAAATATTGTTAAAAAATCCAAGTTTATTGCTCGAAAGATCCTTGAAAAATATTGTTAAAAAATCCAAGTTTATTGCTCGAAAGATCCTTGAAAATGTTGTTTAAAAAATCCACTTTTATTGCTCGAAAGGTCCTTGAAAAATATTGTTAAAAAATCCACGTTTGTTGTTCGAAAGATCCTTGAAAATGTTGTTTAAAAAATCCACGTTTATTGCTCGAAAGGTCCTTGAAAAATATTGTTAAAAATCCACGTTTATTGCTCGAAAGTTCCTTGAAAAATATTGTTAAAAATCCACGTTTATTGCTCGAATGGTCCTTTAAAAATATTGTTTAAAAAATCCACGTTTATTGCTCGAAAGTTCCTTGAAAAATATTGTTTAAAAAATCCACGTTTATTGCTCTAAAGGTCCTTGAAAAATATTGTTTAAAAAATCCACGTTTATTGCTCGAAAGGTCCTTTAAAAATATTGTTTAAAAAATCCACGTTTATTGCTCGAAAGGTCCTTTAAAAATATTGTTTAAAAAATCTACGTTTATTTTGTTTAAAAAGTCCACGTTTATTGCTCGAAAGGTACTTGAAAAATATTTTTTAAAAAATCCACGTTTATTGCTCGAAAGATCCTTTAAAAATATTGTTTAAAAAATCCACTTTTATTGCTCGAAAGGTCCTTTAAAAATATTGTTTAAAAAATCCACTTTTATTGCTCGAAAGGTCCTTTAAAACTATTGTTTAAAAAATCCACTTTTATTGCTCGAAAGGTCCTTTAAAACTATTGTTTAAAAAATCCACGTTTATTGCTCGAAAGGTCCATGAAAAATTTTGTTTAAAAAATCCACGTTTATTGCTCGAAAGGTCCTTTAAAAATATTGTTTAAAAAATCCACGTTTATTGCTCGAAAGGTCCATGAAAAATTTTGTTTAAAAAATCCACGTTTATTGCTCGAAAGGTCCATGAAACATTTTGTTTAAAAAATCCACGTTTATTGCTCGAAAGGTCCTTTAAAAATATTGTTTAAAAAATCCACGTTTATTGCTCGAAAGGTCCTTTAAAAATATTGTTTAAAAAATCCACGTTTATTGCTCGAAAGGTCCATGAAAAATTTTGTTTAAAAAATCCACGTTTATTGCTCGAAAGGTCCTTTAAAAATATTGTTTAAAAAATCCACGTTTATTGCTCGAAAGGTCCATGAAAAATTTTGTTTAAAAAATCCACGTTTATTGCTCGAAAGGTCCTTTAAAAATATTGTTTAAAAAATCCACGTTTATTGCTCGAAAGGTCCATGAAAAATTTTGTTTAAAAAATCCACGTTTATTGCTCGAAAGGTCCTTTAAAAATATTGTTTAAAAAATCCACGTTTATTGCTCGAAAGGTCCTTAAAAATTTTGTTTAAAAAATCCACGCTTATTGCTCGAAAGGTCCTTAAAAATTTTGTTTAAAAAGTCCACGTTTATTGCTCGAAAGGTACTTGAAAAATATTTTTTAAAAAATCCACGCTTATTGCTCGAAAGGTCCTTTAAAAATATTGTTTAAAAAATCCACGTTTATTGCTCGAAAGGTCCTTTAAAACTATTGTTTAAAAAATCTACGTTTATTGTTTGAAAGGTCCATGAAAAATTTTGTTTAAAAAATCCACGTTTATTGCTCGAAAAGTCCTTGAAAAATATTGTTTAAAAAATCCACGTTTATTGCTCGAAAGGTCCTTGAAAAATATTGTTTAAAAAATCCACGTTTATTGCTCGAAAGGTCCTTGAAAAATATTGTTTAAAAAATCCACGTTTATTTCTCAAAAGGTCCTTGAAAAATATTGTTAAAAAATCCACTTTTATTGCTCAAGAGGTCCTTGAAAAATATTGTTTAAAAAATCCACGTTTATTGCTCGAAAGGTCCTTGAAAAATATTGTTTAAAAAATCCACGTTTATTGCTCGAAAGGTCCTTTAAAAATATTGTTTAAAAAATCCACGTTTATTGCTCGAAAGGTCCATGAAAAATTTTGTTTAAAAAATCCACGTTTATTGCTCGAAAGGTCCTTTAAAAATATTGTTTAAAAAATCCACGTTTATTGCTCGAAAGGTCCATGAAAAATTTTGTTTAAAAAATCCACGTTTATTGCTCGAAAGGTCCTTTAAAAATATTGTTTAAAAAATCCACGTTTATTGCTCGAAAGGTCCTTAAAAATTTTGTTTAAAAAATCCACGCTTATTGCTCGAAAGGTCCTTAAAAATTTTGTTTAAAAAGTCCACGTTTATTGCTCGAAAGGTACTTGAAAAATATTTTTTAAAAAATCCACGCTTATTGCTCGAAAGGTCCTTTAAAAATATTGTTTAAAAAATCCACGTTTATTGCTCGAAAGGTCCTTTAAAACTATTGTTTAAAAAATCCACGTTTATTGTTTGAAAGGTCCATGAAAAATTTTGTTTAAAAAATCCACGTTTATTGCTCGAAAAGTCCTTGAAAAATATTGTTTAAAAAATCCACGTTTATTGCTCGAAAGGTCCTTGAAAAATATTGTTTAAAAAATCCACGTTTATTGCTCGAAAGGTCCTTTAAAAATATTGTTTAAAAAATCCACGTTTATTGCTCGAAAGGTCCATGAAAAATTTTGTTTAAAAAATCCACGTTTATTGCTCGAAAGGTCCTTTAAAAATATTGTTTAAAAAATCCACGTTTATTGCTCGAAAGGTCCATGAAAAATTTTGTTTAAAAAATCCACGTTTATTGCTCGAAAGGTCCTTTAAAAATATTGTTTAAAAAATCCACGTTTATTGCTCGAAAGGTCCTTAAAAATTTTGTTTAAAAAATCCACGCTTATTGCTCGAAAGGTCCTTAAAAATTTTGTTTAAAAAGTCCACGTTTATTGCTCGAAAGGTACTTGAAAAATATTTTTTAAAAAATCCACGCTTATTGCTCGAAAGGTCCTTTAAAAATATTGTTTAAAAAATCCACGTTTATTGCTCGAAAGGTCCTTTAAAACTATTGTTTAAAAAATCCACGTTTATTGTTTGAAAGGTCCATGAAAAATTTTGTTTAAAAAATCCACGTTTATTGCTCGAAAAGTCCTTGAAAAATATTGTTTAAAAAATCCACGTTTATTGCTCGAAAGGTCCTTGAAAAATATTGTTTAAAAAATCCACGTTTATTGCTCGAAAGGTCCTTGAAAAATATTGTTTAAAAAATCCACGTTTATTTCTCAAAAGGTCCTTGAAAAATATTGTTAAAAAATCCACTTTTATTGCTCAAGAGGTCCTTGAAAAATATTGTTTAAAAAATCCACGTTTATTGCTCGAAAGGTCCTTGAAAAATATTGTTTAAAAAATCCACGTTTATTGCTCGAAAGGTCCTTTAAAAATATTGTTTAAAAAATCCACGTTTATTGCTCGAAAGGTCCATGAAAAATTTTGTTTAAAAAATCCACGTTTATTGCTCGAAAGGTCCTTTAAAAATATTGTTTAAAAAATCCACGTTTATTGCTCGAAAGGTCCATGAAAAATTTTGTTTAAAAAATCCACGTTTATTGCTCGAAAGGTCCTTTAAAAATATTGTTTAAAAAATCCACGTTTATTGCTCGAAAGGTCCTTAAAAATTTTGTTTAAAAAATCCACGCTTATTGCTCGAAAGGTCCTTAAAAATTTTGTTTAAAAAGTCCACGTTTATTGCTCGAAAGGTACTTGAAAAATATTTTTTAAAAAATCCACGCTTATTGCTCGAAAGGTCCTTTAAAAATATTGTTTAAAAAATCCACGTTTATTGCTCGAAAGGTCCTTTAAAACTATTGTTTAAAAAATCCACGTTTATTGTTTGAAAGGTCCATGAAAAATTTTGTTTAAAAAATCCACGTTTATTGCTCGAAAAGTCCTTGAAAAATATTGTTTAAAAAATCCACGTTTATTGCTCGAAAGGTCCTTGAAAAATATTGTTTAAAAAATCCACGTTTATTGCTCGAAAGGTCCTTGAAAAATATTGTTTAAAAAATCCACGTTTATTTCTCAAAAGGTCCTTGAAAAATATTGTTAAAAAATCCACTTTTATTGCTCAAAAGGTCCTTGAAAAATATTGTTTAAAAAATCCACGTATATTGCTCGAAAGTACCTTGAAAAATATTGTTTAAAATAAACGTGGATTTTTTAAACAATATTTTTCAAAGACTTTTCGAGCAATAAACGTCGATTTTTTAAACAATATTTTTCAAGGACCTTTCGAGCAAACAAATCCATGTTTATTGCTTGCAAGGTCCTCAAAAAATATTGTTTAAAAAATCCACGTTTATTGCTCGAAAGGTCCTTGAAAAATATTGTTTAAAAAATCCACGTTTATTGCTCGAAAGGTCCTTGAAAAATATTGTTTAAAAAATCCACGTTTATTGCTCGAAAGGTCCTTGAAAAATATTGTTTAAAAAATCCACGTTTATTGCTCGAAAGGTCCTTGAAAAATATTGTTTAAAAAATCCACGTTTATTGCTCGAAAGGTCCTTGAAAAATATTGTTTAAAAAATCTACGTTTATTGCTCGAACGGTCCTTGAAAAATATTGTTTAAAAAATCCACGTTTATTGCTCGAACGGTCCTTGAAAAATATTGTTTAAAAAATCCACGTTTATTTCTCGAAAGGTCCTTGAAAAATATTGTTTAAAAAATCCACGTTTATTGCTCGAATGGTCCTTGAAAAATATTGTTTAAAAAATCCACGTTTATTGCTCGAAAGGTCCTTGAAAAATATTGTTTAAAAAATCCACGTTTATTGCCCGAAAGGTCCTTGAAAAATATTGTTTAAAAAATCCACGTTTATTGCTCGAGAGGTCCTTGAAAAATATTGTTTAAAAAATCCACGTTTATTGCTCGAAAGGTCCTTGAAAAATATTGTTTAAAAAATCCACGTTTATTGCTCGAAAGGTCCTTGAAAAATATTGTTTAAAAATCCATGTTTATTGGTTGAAAGGTCCTTGAAAAATATTGTTTAAAAAATCCACGTTTTTTGCTCGAATGGTCCTTGAAAAATATTGTTTAAAAAATCCACGTTTATTGCTCGAAAGTTTCTTGAAAAATATTGTTTAAAAAATCCACGTTTATTGCTCGAATGGTCCTTGAAAAATATTGTTTAAAAAATCCACGTTTATTGCTCGAATGGTCCTTGAAAAATATTGTTTAAAAAATCCACGTTTATTGCTCGAAAGGTCCTTTAAAAATATTGTTTAAAAAATCCACGTTTTTTGCTCGAATGGTCCTTGAAAAATATTGTTTAAAAAATCCACGTTTATTGCTCGAATGGTCCTTGAAAAATATTGTTTAAAAAATCCACGTTTATTGCTCGAAAGTTTCTTGAAAAATATTGTTTAAAAAATCCACGTTTATTGCTCGAATGGTCCTTGAAAAATATTGTTTAAAAAATCCACGTTTATTGCTCGAATGGTCCTTGAAAAATATTGTTTAACAAATCCACGTTTATTGCTCGAATGGTCCTTGAAAAATATTGTTTAAAAAATCCAAGTTTATTGCTCGAATGGTCCTTGAAAAATATTGTTTAAAAAATCCACGTTTATTGCTCGAATGGTCCTTGAAAAATATTGTTTAAAAAATCCACGTTTATTGCTCGAATGGTCCTTGAAAAATATTGTTTAAAAAATCCACGTTTATTGCTCGAATGGTCCTTAAAAAATATTGTTTAAAAAATCCACGTTTATTTGTCGGATGGTCCTTAAAAATATTGTTTAAAAAAACTACGTTTATTTGTCGGATGGTCCTTAAAAATATTGTTTAAAAAATCCTCGTTTATTTGTCGGATGGTCCTTAAAAAATATTGTTTAAAAAATCCAAGTTTATTGCTCGAATGGTCCTTGAAAAATATTGTTTAAAAAAACTACGTTTATTTGTCGGATGGTCCTTAAAAATATTGTTTAAAGAATCAACGTTTATTTGTCGGAAGGTCCTTAAAAAATATTGTTTAAAAAATCCACGTTTATTTGTCGGATGGTCCTTAAAAAATATTGTTTAAAAAATCCACTTTTATTTGTCGGATGGTCCTTAAAAAATATTGTTTAAAAAATCCAAGTTTTTTTGTCGGATGGTCCTTGAAAAATATTGTTTAAAAAATCCACGTTTATTGCTCGAATGGTCCTTGAAAAATATTGTTTAAAAAATCCACGTTTATTGCTCGAAAGGTCCTTTAAAAATATTGTTTAAAAAATCCACGTTTTTTGCTCGAATGGTCCTTGAAAAATATTGTTTAAAAAATCCACGTTTATTGCTCGAATGGTCCTTGAAAAATATTGTTTAAAAAATCCTCGTTTATTGCTCGAAAGTTTCTTGAAAAATATTGTTTAAAAAATCCACGTTTATTGCTCGAATGGTCCTTGAAAAATATTGTTTAAAAAATCCACGTTTATTGCTCGAATGGTCCTTGAAAAATATTGTTTAACAAATCCACGTTTATTGCTAGAATGGTCCTTGAAAAATATTGTTTAAAAAATCCAAGTTTATTGCTCGAATGGTCCTTGAAAAATATTGTTTAAAAAATCCACGTTTATTGCTCGAATGGTCCTTGAAAAATATTGTTTAAAAAATCCACGTTTATTGCTCGAATGGTCCTGAAAAAATATTGTTTAAAAAATCCACGTTTATTTGTCGGATGGTCCTTAAAAATATTGTTTAAAAAAACTACGTTTATTTGTCGGATGGTCCTTAAAAATATTGTTTAAAAAATCCTCGTTTATTTGTCGGATGGTCCTTAAAAAATATTGTTTAAAAAATCCAAGTTTATTGCTCGAATGGTCCTTGAAAAATATTGTTTAAAAAAACTACGTTTATTTGTCGGATGGTCCTTAAAAATATTGTTTAAAGAATCCACGTTTATTTGTCGGATGGTCCTTAAAAAATATTGTTTAAAAAATCCACGTTTATTTGTCGGATGGTCCTTAAAAAATATTGTTTAAAAAATCCACTTTTATTTGTCGGATGGTCCTTAAAAAATATTGTTTAAAAAATCCAAGTTTTTTTGTCGGATGGTCCTTGAAAAATATTGTTTAAAAAATCCACGTTTATTGCTCGAAAGGTCCTTGAAAAATATTGTTTAAAAAATCCACGTTTTTTGCTCGAAAGGTCCTTGAAAATATGTTGTTTAAAAATCAACGTTTATTACTCGAAAGGTCCTTGAAAATTGTTGTTTAAAGAATCCACGTTTATTGCTCGAATGGTCCTTGAAAAATATTTTTTAAAAAATCCACGTTTATTGCTCGAAAGGTCCTTGAAAAATATTGTTTAAAAAATCCACGTTTATTGCTCGAAAGGTCCTTGAAAAATATTGTTTAAAAAATCCACGTATATTGCTCGAAAGGTCCTTGAAAAATATTGTTTAAAAAATCCACGTTTATTGCTCGAAAGGTCCTTGAAAAATATTGTTTAAAAAATCCACGCTAAATACTCGAAAGGTCCTTGAAAAAATTGTTTAAAAAATCCACGTTTATTGCTCGAAAGGTCCTTGAAAAATATTGTTTAAAAAATCCACGTTTATTGCTCGAAAGGTCCTTGAAAAATATTGTTTAAAAAATGCACGTTTATTGCTCGAAAGGTCCTTGAAAAATATTGTTTAAAAAATCCATGTTTATTGCTCGAAAGGTCCTTGAAAAATATTGTTTAAAAAATGTACGTTTATTGCTCGAAAGGTCCTTGAAAAATATTGTTTAAAAAATCCACGTTTATTGCTCGAAAGGTCCTTGAAAAATATTGTTTAAAAAATCCACTTTTTTTGCTCGAAAGGTCCTTGAAAAATATTGTTTAAAAAATCCACGTTTATTGCTCGAAAGGTCCTTGAAAAATATTGTTTAAAAAATCCACGTTTATTGCTCGAAAGGTCCTTGAAAAATATTTTTTAAAAAATCCACGTTTATTGCTCGAAAGGTCCTTGATAAATATTGTTTAAAAAATCCACGTTTATTGCTCGAAAGATCCTTGAAAAATATTGTTAAAAAAATCCACGTTTATTGCTCGAAAGGTCCTTGAAAAATATTGTTTAAAAAATCCACGTTTATTGCTCGAAAGGTCCTTGAAAAATATTGTTTAAAAAATCCACGTTTATTGCTCGAAAGGTCCTTGAAAAATATTGTTTAAAAAATCCACGTTTATTGCTCGAAAGGTCCTTGAAAAATATTGTTTAAAAAATGCACGTTTATTGCTCGAAAGGTCCTTGAAAAATATTGTTTAAAGAATCCACGTTTATTGCTCGAAAGATCCTTGAAAAATATTGGTAAAAAATCAACGTTTATTTCTCGAAAGTCCTTGAAAAATATTGTTTAAAAAATCCAAGTTTATTGCGCGAAAGGTCCTTGAAAAATATTGTTTAAAAAATCCACGTTTATTGCTCGAAAAGTCCTTGGAAATATTGTTTAAAAAATCCTAGTTTATTGCTCGAATGGTCCTTGAAAAATATTGTTTAAAAAATCCACGTTTAATGCTCGAAGGGTCCTTGAAAAATATTGTTTAAAAAATCCAAGTTTATTGCGCGAAAGGTCCTTGAAAAATATTGTTTAAAAAATCCACGTTTATTGCTCGAAAAGTCCTTGAAAAATATTGTTTAAAAAATCCTAGTTTATTGCTCGAATGGTCCTTGAAAAATATTGTTTAAAAAATCCACGTTTAATGCTCGAAGGGTCCTTGAAAAATATTGTTTAAAAAATCCAAGTTTATTGCTCGGCTGGTTCTTGAAAAATATTGTTTAAAAAATCCACGTTTATTGCTCGAAAGGTCCTTGAAAAATATTGCTTAAAAAATCCACGTTTATTGCTCGAAAGGTCCTTGAAAAATATTGTTTAAAAATCAATGTTTATTGCTCGAATGGTCCTTGAAAAATATTGTTTAAAAAATCCATGTTTATTGCTCGAATGGTCCTTGAAAAATATTGTTTAAAAAATCCACGTTTATTACTCAAAAGGTCCTTGAAAAATATTGTTTAAAAAATCCACGTTTATTGCTAGAAAGGTCCTTGAAAAATATTGTTTAAAAAATCCACGTTTATTGCTCGAAAGGTCCTTGAAAAATATTGTTTAAAAAATCCACGTTTATTGCTAGAAAGGTCCTTGAAAAATATTGTTTAAAAAATCCACGTTTATTGCTCGAAAGGTCCTTGAAAAATATTGTTTAAAAAATCCACGTTTATTGCTAGGATGGTCTTTTCAAAATATTGTTTAAAAATCCACGTTAATTGCAAGGATGGTTGTGGAAAAATATTGTTTAAAAAGTCCACGTTTACTGCTCGAATTTTTGTTGAAAAAAGTGGTTTAAAAAAATCCAAGTTTATTGCTCGAAAGGTGCTTGAAAATTATTTTTTAAAAATTCCAAATTTTTTGAATTAATTATCCTAGAAGAGTGGAAAATATCTTCCAGTGTATTGTCTTCTATACATTGTAAATATGTATGTGTGACAACATAAGCTTCAAATACTTACAACTACTCAATGGACACTCAATACACATGAAATGGAAATGCTGTGTCCTATTTCTCTGCCACTATAACAACTAAAGTCCTTAATCCAGATATAGAGAATATTGTCATTCATTTCGACGCCATAGGATATTTAATTTTATGCAAATATTATTTGTTTATTTATCGTTTGACAGCAGCAACAACAACAATGAATAGTGAGACATTTACCAAGATTTTCATTTCCATTTACCTTGTGAGTTGAACAGACATCAAGAAGCTTTTGCACAATAAGGAGGAGGAAGAGGAGAATGATTGTTGATAGGAGGTAGGCTGGCTATAACAACATTTGCTGAGGCTTTTACTTATAAAGTGGGTAGATGTACTTAGCCAGCCATAAATATTTACACAACTTCCAAACCACAGAATGACACAACCCCACATACCCATACACACCAACATTTACACACTCCCTTAGTCACTCATAGATTGGCATTGTGCAAAATTCCTAGATTTGTGCAAAATGTATCCAGAAGTACATCTTCAGCATGAATGGCAGGCAGGCAGGCTATAAGATGCTTTAGTCTTATTGGATTGTTGTCGTTATACAACACCTTTCGGATAATCCCAACCACTTGAGCGCTTGTCTTATAAATGTTTATTTGCCTAATTGAAGTTACTCAGCAGCTCTATGTAGGTGCATAGACAGCATAGATCTTTGCTTGATGTGGGTGGGAGGTGGTGGCTGATGTGTAGTGATGTTTGGCTAAAAAGATGTTTATTGAACGAACTTGAAATTGAATTGGTATCGAATAAATGAATATTATCTTAGACCAAATTATTTGGTGTGTTGTTCCCGACATGAATGTACATGGCAATGGCAATTTTTATTCATTTCAAATTGTCGGTTGGTTTTTGTTGGTGTCGTTGTTGTTGTTATTCTTAGCACCAAAATGCCATTTGCCAAACATTTATGAACTTGGAAGTGAAATTTCTTAAATCGTCTTTGACATTGATGTTAAGTGTTGATTTGATTTTATGTTTGGGAGATGGTTTGTAATCGTGTCTGTACAGTGTTTGGAAATGGGATTAAAATAAACAAGCAATGAAACATTAAGTTCGGCCAGGCCGAAATTTTTATACCCTTCACCATGAAATATATATCAGTTCATTTTCTTTCCTGTCCACAACTTTAAATAGAGATATTTTGTGACCACGGAAACCCAAATGCCTATATAACGTCGGAAAAGGTATCAAAAATGTCTTCAAGCGCCACTTTTTGGTGGAGAAATTTTGTAATCACTGGGAACCTCAAATGTCAAATTTAATTAGTTAAAATTCTCAAAGTATCAAAAATCGGGAGGTACAGTTATATGGGGGCTATACCAAAACATATTCCTATATTGACACATTTCAGTGGAGAGGTGTTGTGACCGCTAAGAACCTCAAATGGCAAATTACGGTAAGTTTGGTTAGAAATTGTAGCTAAAATCCTCAGAATAATGAAAATCGGGAGGTACCGTTATACCAAAACTTGGACCTTTGTCGACAATTTTTGGTGGGGGAAGCTTTGTGACCACTTGGAACCTCAAATGTAAACTTCTCGAAATACCTATAATAGAAAGGTCAACAAATTTCAAAAACCATTCAAAATACCGAATGGGGGCTATACCGAAAAAGGGACCTATGTTGACAAGTTTTGGTGGAGACGTTTTGTGACCGTTTACTTTACTTACTTAGCTGACCCATTACAGAACATGTGTTCTATAGGCCGAACTAAGAAGAGATCTCCATTCCTCTCTATTTGTTGCTTCGCACTCTGGAATACCGCGCCTTTTCATCTCATCATCCACTTGTTTGCGCCATCTATTCCTTCGCCTGCCAATTCTGCGTGCACCGCCAAGCGGTCCGTATTTATACGCCTTTTTAGCGGGTTCATCATCGCTCATTCTTATGATATGACCTAGCCAACGCAATCGCTGCATCTCGATACGTTTAACAATATTGATGTCGTTGTACAGCAGATACAGCTCGTGGTTCATGCGACGTCGATATTCACATTCAACGCAGATTGGTCCGTAGATCTTTCGAAGAATTTTTCTCTCAAACACACCAAGCACTGCCATGTCTGCTTGCGCAAGTACCCAGTCTTCGGAGCCATACATCAGCACGGGTAGTATCAGTGTTTTGTAGAGCGTTATTTTTGTTTGACGAGATGTGTCTTTGTTTTTTTGAAACTGCTTACTTAAACCAAAGTAGCATCTGTTGGCCAATACAATTCTTCTTTTTATTTCACAACTGATGTCGTTTGTTGTGTTTACGGAGGTGCCGAGGTATACGAAGTCTTATACTACCTCAATATTATAGGAACCAACTTCCACAGTCGGCCCGATCTTAATGGACGCATTGCGCGTCGACACCATCAACTTGGTCTTCTCACCGTTTACCGCCAGACCCACTTTAGCAGATTCTCCTTCGACCTTTATAAAGGTATCAGTTACTTCTTTTACTGATCGGCCCATGATGTCTATATCATCAGCATAAGCAAGTAACATGTGACTATTGGTGTAGATTGTGCCACTTCTTTTGAAGTTTGCATCTCGTATAACCTTTTCCAGCAGGATGTTAAGGAGATCACGCGAAAGGCTGTCTCCTTGTCTGAAACCTCTTTTGGTACCAAACTCTTCGGAGAGTTTCTTTCCTATTTTAACTGAGGACCTCGTGTCAGTTAAAGTCATTTTACAAAGCCGGATGAGCTTTGCGGGGATACCAAATTCAGACATGGCTTGGAATACCTTGGAACGCAGCGGGCTGTCGAAGGCTGCTTTATAATCGACAAAAAGGTGGTAGGTGTCGATCTGCATCTCTTGGGTCTTCTCCAGGATTTGCCGCAGGGTAAATATCTGGTCAATGGTGGACTTGCCAGGTCTAAAGCCGCATTGGTATGGTCCAATTATCTCGTTGACCATAGGCTTTAGTCGTTCGCACAATACCCCTGACACGATCTTGTAGGCAATAGGGAGTAGACTTATGTCCCTATAGTTAGAGCATACAGTCTTATCTCCCTTCTTGTGGACGGGGCACAGGATACTCAGGTTCCAATCGTCGGGTACTCGTTCTGCCAGATGGTGCTAACTAGCTGATGAATACATCTTATCAGCGTGTCGCCTCCGGTTTTGAATAGCTCCGCTGGTAAGCCATCGGCCCCTGCTGCCTTATTATTCTTCAGCCGATTTATTGCTGTCTTTACCTCATCTTGGCTGGGCGGTATAAATTCAATACCATCTTCTGGGATTGGGACTGTGGTATCTTCGTCGTCTTCGCTGCTATTGGATACCAACAGATTTGAAAAATGTTCTTTCAATATCCTGAGTACACTATCTGTATCAGTTACCAAATTACCTTGCTGGTCTCTACAGGAGGATGTGCCTGTACCAAAGTCATCAGTTTGATGCTTGACTCTTTGGTAGAATTTTCGGACTTCATTCTGACTCCTGTACATCTCGATTTTTTCACACTCCCGTTTTTCCATCTCTCTCTTTTTCCTGCGGAAAAGACGTTTCTCCTCTCTCCTTTTCTCCCTGTATCTCTCTCGTGCGCTACGCGTTGCTACGGATTGTAAAGTAGCCCTATATGCCGCATTTTTCTCTTCGGTGGCAGCACGACACTCCTCATCATACCATGGATTCCTTGGTGGAGGTCTCTGGTATCCAAGTATGGAATTTGCGGCTGTTTGCATGGAGTGGGCAATGCTTTGCCATTGCGCTGATATGTTATCGGGATGAGGAGTGCTTTGATTAAGCAATTGGGCTAGTTGAGTGGAATATGCTGTGGTTATCTGCTGTGATTGCAGCTTACCGATGTCTAACTTTCGTGTTGTGTCTGTTCGTACTTTGTTTGCTACGTTTAAGCGGGTGCGTACCTTTGCTGCAACAAGGTAGTGGTCCGAATCAATGTTTGCGCCTCGGAACGATCGTACATCCTACACGCTCGATGGATGTATTCCATCTATCACAACATGATCAATTTGGTTTCTTGTTTTCTGATCTGGAGACAGCCAGGTGCCCTTATGAATATCGAAATGATTAAATCTGGTACTGCTAACTACCATGTTTTTTGCAGCTGCAAAGTCTATCAGCCTCATACCATTGTCAGATGTTTCACTGTGGAGACTGAATTTCCCGACTGTTGGGCCAAAGATATTCTCCTTTCCAATTTTGGCATTAAAATCGCCTAGAATGATTTTAATGTCATGGGCAGGGCAACGGTCATATGTTTCTTCTAAGCGCTCGTAAAATATATCTTTGGTCTGTTCGTCCTTTTCTTCAGTGGGAGCATGAGCGCAAATAAAGCTGATGTTGAAGAATTTAGCTTTTATTCGAATTGCAGCATTGCATTGCAAGTCTTTCCTTCACTGGGGTGAAGCTGGATTCCAGATGTTTTAGTCTCCGACTAACTACGAATCCACAACCAAACTCATGCTTTACGTCATAGCTATAATACAGTGCGTCACCTTTAGGTGTTGTTGTGACGCCTTTCCCAATCCATCGTATTTCCTGTATGGCAGTAATATCGGTCTTGTACTTTTCAAGTACGTCTGCCAATGCGAGGACTGCACCTTCTCTATAAAGAGTGCGAACATTCCAGGTGCAGATTCGCAGATCATGGTCCTTAAAACGTTTGCGGGGTTCGTCAACTTTAGAGGGGGTTTGTTTTTCTTTTCTTTCGTTTTTTCATAGTAGGCTGTTTTTTCTAGGGGAGGGTTACTAACCCGACGCCCAAACCCAAGTTTTTAACGTTCTTATGGGTGAACGCGCGGCACATGTTAGCTCACTACCTTTAACGGGTGTTAAAGGCAGTTCCCCAGGTGACACCACGGGGAGGTCAGTGTCCACTTGGGATGAAAGAGGGACCAAGATAAATCCTGGGCTTTGCCATGTTAAAACCGGACCGTTGCTTGGTATCTTTCATCCCCAAATCTTAAATTGCAGGTAGTTCGGTCCAAAAATACTGATAAAAATCTTCTAAATACCGATAATAGGGAAGTACCGTTATATGGGGGCTATACCGAGACAGGGATCTATGTTGACAATTTTTGGTAGAGCAGTTTTGTGACGTTTGTGAGCCTCAAACGTCAAATTGCAGGTACTTCTGTCAAAAATGGTACCTGAAATCCTTAAAATACCGAAAATCTGGAGGTGCCGTTATATGGGGGCTATACTAATGTTGATAATTTTTGGTAGAGATGTTTGGTGAGCCCTCAAACTGCCGAAAATCGAGAGGTACCGTTATATGGTAGCTATACCGAGATGTTTTTTGACCTCTGGGAGCTTCAAATTACAGCTAGTTTTATCAAAACATGTTGCTAAAACCCCTAAAAAATACCGAAAAAATGCCCAAACGTGGACCTATGTTGAAAACTTTTGATAGAGGAATTTTGTGGCAACTGGGAGCTTCAATCGTCAAATTACAGGTTCCTCTGTCAAAAAAAGTAGCTAAAAATCCTCAAAATATCGAAAATCGTGAGGTACTGTTATATGGGGCCTATACCGAAACATGAGAGCCTCAAACGTCAAATTGGAGGTAGTTCTGTCTAAAAAGGTACGTAAAAGTCCTCAAATTACTGAACATCGGGAGATACCGTTATGGGGTACGTTTTATACATAACGACTGTCACTTTTTACAAATCTGAATTTTGTACACATGGTGTGAACCATACAAAAATTGTAATGCATCATACATATACTTTTTACGAATATGACACGCTCTATTCTCGCCTGTACAACAAAAGGAAACAGCTGTTTTGTTTGTTCGCAATATAAAAAACGAAAACAACAGAAAACAAATGAAAAATAAAATTTTGCTGTGCAGAAGGGATTACATATGGGCGAAAAAACAGTGACAGTTGCTATACATAACATGTATAAAACATAGCGTGTAGAAGGCCCATTACATGAGGGCTATACCAAAACCTCAAACTTAAAATTACAAGTAGTTTGGTAAAATATGTAGTTTAAATCCTTGAAATACCGATAATAGGGTTATATGGGGGCCACACCAAAACGTGGACCGTATAGCCCATTTTCGAAATTGACCTGCCTGGAAAAAAAACTGGGGTGCAAACGTATAGCGTTCTAGCTCAATTATTACGGGCGCTAGAGTTATTACAACAGACGGACGGACAGACCGAATTGTATTCTGATCGAGAATATATATACTTTATATGGTCGCAAATGATTAGTTCGATGTGTTACAAACAAAAAAACCAGGAAGGAAAGGATCAAAGTCGGGCGGGGCCGACTATATAATACCCTACACCACTGTGAATATTTAAAATATATATGGGAGCTAAATCCAAATCAGAACACATTTCGATATAATTTTTCACATTTGCTTGTAGACCAAATTCCGTTACATAGTCCAAATTTCATCCAAATTGGACATATATATAGCGTGTTTCGTGCATCAAATACCTCAAATTGGTCGAAAATATATATGGGAGCTATATCCAAATATGGGAGCTATATCCAAATGTGCCTAAAATGTATATGAGAGCTATATCCAAATCTGGAATTTTTTTTTTAGAAAATTGTTCGTAAAAATTTTCGTATTTGGATACAGATTTCTGTGAAGCTGTGTAGGCTACATTCACGATATCAAATAACTCAGAATCGCGATTTTTTACAATCCTATACATGATTTTTTGAAAAAGCTGTTTGCGGAATGGAATTGGAAGAAAATTTCAAAAACACTTAAAATCTGGGTTCAAAATGTCAGCATCATTTAATAGTAGACGCAGATCAAATTTTGAAAAGTTATACATTGGAGAGATAATCCTTATTAAGTTGGTTTCTACTTTTACTTTGACAGGAAAATCGTGAAAAGTTGGGTTTAATGACAAATCGAGAGAATACGAATACATGTTGGCTTCAACCAATATGTACATATTTTTTAACATAACCCAGCTTCCACGTAAAATAAGTTAGAGGATAGCTAAGCCGCCCCACAGTCGATGTGTCTGAGGCGAAACATGCATGTCACACAGTGGTGATTGTGTGGGTTCGTATCGTCGGCTTTCCTTTTTCAAAAAGCATCTTGGTCAGTAAGCTCGTCTCTAACGAAAATTAATTAAAAAATTAATAAAAAAAATGACCTTCGCCTAATAGGCAAAATTTTCAAATAAAAATAAAGGCCAATATTTGTTGCCAAGTCTAACAACATTTCATTATGTGTTCAAATTACCAAATAGAGTAAAAAATAATAATTACTTTAGCTAGGCTCCAGAATATCGTTGCTAGAAAAGTGTTCAAAAAAAAAAAAAAAAAAAAAAAAAACAAAAGTTGTACCCAAACTTATGACAGTAAAAAATTTCATTCTCTTATTTTCTACTGGACAAGTTTTTCTGATCTAACATCGTGATAGATGGCATCCGATTTGCAGATAAATTTCAGTTAGAATTTTTACAATATTTGTAATTTATCCATTCCCGGACTTTGCAAATAAAAATCTTTTGCCCTTGTTTTTAATTTTAAGATATAGTGTTGTAGCTGAAGTTTTTTGTTGGATCAATTCACCTATGCAACTACATTTATTATTGCATAATGTCAACAACAATAAAAAATGTCAACCCTGCTTTTGAAAGAATAGGCCATAACAAAAAAAAAAAAAAAAAAACAAGTAAGAAAAGTCTATAGTCGGACGGAGCCGACCATGGAATCAGGGTTTCGGAGTCGAGCCATTTTTCCTTCGACTCCGACTCCGACTCCAGGCCAGTTTTTTGTCACGACTCCGACTCCGGAGTCGACTCCGAGGGTAATTTCCTATACCACTAAAAATTAATAAAATTTGCTAAATTTTTCAACTTTTCCTATACACAAAGAAAGTTTCAGTAGATTTTGCCGAAATATATGTACGAGTATACCCTCAGATTATCAATTTAAAACAAAAACAAGTAGAACTGACGAGTTTGATTAATTTTTTTTTTGTACGGACGCACAGAGGGGAAACATAGGCATAAAGTTCCTCAAAACTCAAAATATGAAAATCGTTTTTTATGAAAAAAATGTTGATAAACGGCAACCAGACTCTTTTCTACATTTGCTATAACCATCCTCGACTTTGTAAGATTAACCAATCCAATGCAGCAGTCGATTGAACTCAGCCTTACTGAAAACAAAAAGTAAATTTTCGAAAACTAAGAAATTAGGTGAACATTAAAATGACATTTTTTTCGCGAAAACTTATATTTTTTAAGATTTATTGTTTTTGTACAGTCTCCGAACAAGATTAGCATTTAAAATTTTCAGATTGATTTTACATCTTTGCTCTTTAATAATGGTAATACATATCCTCTTTATGAAAATTGTTTATGATCATTTTTAAGATTACTACAATTTCAATATTGAAAAAGTCTATTTCCCCGTCGTTTCCCGACCATAGTTTCTTCTAATGTTTTATGCGATTGAGCCTCAAATATCAGATTCAATCATAAAAATTTGCGCATATTTGCGCCATTCCGAAAAAATCTAATTTTTCTCAACTAAAATATGAAATATTTTTATATGGAATTGAAAGGTTTACTCACACTAAATTTTGTTCCGCGTTATAACCGGGGCTCTAATTTATCAGACTAAACCAACACCTATCAAATATGTTTGCATTATTCAGAAACGTTCACGGCTTTTCTCATGTGAATTGAGAAAAATTTAATTTAAGTAAATTTCAAAAAATAAAATTTGGAATGAAATATATGTATATGGGACTATATATACATCTGTACTGATTTGTTTGAAAATTGGCTCAATGTTTTTTAAGCCTAGTTCAGGTTGCATGTGTCAAATTTCAGTGATTTTGGTGCATTTTTATCTCATATCAGATGCGAATATATATGGAAGCTGCATCCAAATCTGGACCGATTTTCATTATTTTCTATAGGATTAATCCTTGTGCAGAAGATATGCTTTGTGCAAAATATTATATCAATCGAAGTATAAATGAGCTTTCTAGGACTTTTGATCAACTTTTAACACAAACCCTTCCCCTCTGTGGGACGGGTCACATATCTTTTTCGTTTTATTTTGTCGAAATATGAAGATGGGTATGCCAACAGTAATTTGTTACTTACAGATTTTACGAAAGCGAAATTTTGACTTCTACAGTTCCCTTTTTTTTAAATGCATATTTTTTAACTCGTTTCGCTTAAATACACGATTATTATGTTCTTAATGATCCCACAAAAACATATGCTGATCGGTTTATTCGTTTTCGAGCTTCAGTGGTCACCGCAAACTGCTTTAGTAAAAACAGTGTTTCGTAGGTGGCCATTTGTCAGAAAACTGTGCAATATTTTTCAATAAATCAGATGAAAACAATATCTTTTGGAAAAAATTGGTAGATTACTTGTAAAAATTCATGAAAAATTTAATTTTTCGTGCACAATAAGTAACCATAACCCCTTAATTGTGGACAAAATAAACTTATAATACTTTTTCCACATTATATTGTGAAGTATAAATATGTGAGATCTAAAACTAGTATTCCAGAGTGTATATCACCAATATTTTTGAAAATTTAACATAGCTGAAGCCAAGGTTTACCCTTTTAGAACACGCGACTTGTGATTGTATATTATACAAATTAAATGTTTATGGATAAAATGAAATGTTTTTGGACGTGGCAAAAAATATTGGCCTCAAAAGTTAATTTGCGTGGAAGCTGTGGCTATATTTATGTTAGAAAATGGGTAAAAATGGGTTGAAGCCAACGTGTCTTTTTTTGTTTTCTCTCGATTTGTGAGTAAACCACACTTCTCACGATTTTCCTGTCAAAGTAAAAGTAGAAGCCAACTAAATAAGGATAATCTCACTAATGTATAACTTTTCAAAATTTCATTAGCGTCTACCAATAAATGACGCTGACATTTTGAAGCCAAATTTACAGTGTTTTTTGACAATTTCTTCTAGTCGCGTTCCGCACACAGATTTTTCAAAAAGGCTTTAATAGGATTATAGTACTTGTATCGAAATGACGAAATTTTGTGTGAATATTTTTCTAAAAATCATATTATTCGGGCCTAATTTTTACAATTGTCATTCGATTTCCTCGTACTTGATTGCACATTTTAGTTTTTTACGTTCCGGATCTAATAAATCATTCTCCGTGAAAATCCATCCACTAAAACGCGAGTTACAAGAAAATCCAAAGTAGAAAAATCACCTAAAATTGTTTTTGGAAATATCGCGTATTTTATCGCGTTTTCTGCGGTTCGTTTCCACTGCAATGAAACAACTAATACAGCATCTTTGTTTTAGCGGAAACAGAGATTTGAAAACTTCACTGATAAGGGAGCTACATTCATTTTATCCCATAAAATAGTGTGTGATGCTACATCCACGGTTCTTCGTTGACCGCCTTGAAATAGATATATATCGATGTAGATTTTTATGGTGGACACTGAAATCGGATGCGGACAAAAAGCATACGCACTCCGAGCAAGTTAGCGACGTTATATAGCTTTTTAGGCACTAAGATGCAGCCGATGCTACATCTTAGCCACCAAATTAAATTTCGAAAACTATATTCAAATTAAAAGATACGGTATTACTGTACATGAAAATCACATGCGGACAAACTGATTTTGATAATTACGCGATTTACACGTATTTAAAAATGCATATAAATAAAAATGGGTTATTTGACCTCTATTTCCATTTCAGAAGCTTTGACATATGTCCCCATCAACCCAATTAGCTTCCCTAATGGGAAAGCTTTAATATGAATGTCAATAAAGCAAAATCCGTCTATTTTGTTGGGAGATTTAAGCAAAATGAAGGAAGTATTCCTATAAATTTTTACAATATTTTCTACTACATAATGCATGTGAAAAATATTTTTTTAAACAAAAAATAATTTTTTTGACCGAAATATGTGCTTATTTTGGCTGTAATATCAAAACTATAACACCAATCTGTATGATTGTAGTCTCATTTGATTTGCTGTGAAGTTTGGACCCACAACAATTTTTTTTGTAATTTTATGACCACTAAATGGGCCTTAATTTTGAAAAAAGTAGACTTATATTCAATAATTTATCAATTTTTTGTACATTCCGCGAATTCTGTGCAACATTTTGCAGGTATTATGCAATCTACTCGCTGAAGTAACTTCGAGAGAACTTTTTTGTAACAATTGTGCTCATTAAAATAATTAGCGTTTTTATAATATTTTCTTTCTTAAAAAGCGAAATAAAAGCGCCATAACTTTTGTCCGCAACAACCAAAAATTGGCTCGCGACCAGATTCGTACTCGGAATTTTTTTCTTAACCCACATATCAAAAATCGTTGAAAAAAATTTATCCTTTTTTTCTGAAATGGAATATGAAATAATTGACAATATTCCTGATATAAGTTTTGTCATAAATGTGATGGTATATTAAGAAATCGATTCATATTGAAAGATGCAATTATAATTCTATTGTCATGGAACATTACTAAATATAATAAATCCTTTGCTTACAAGTTTACTCATAGATTTCCTATAAAATGAATAAACGATTTATCAAAATGTTAATAAAGTTAATCTCTCTATCATAAAAAATAAAAACTCTTTTGATAAATGTAGAAAAAAAACATTTTGCCCGGAGTCGGAGTCGAGCTTTTTTTCACGACTCCAGACTCCGACTCCGACTCCAGCAAAATTTGCTAGACTCCGACTCCAGACTCCGACTCCGACTCCGACTCCGAAGCCCTGCATGGAATACCCTATACCACTATCCCTGGACAATCGCTCTCCACGGAACTTCTTTTCAATGATTGTCAAAATTTAATTATCAAATATCAGAGATGAATTGTATAATACTTATGACCAAAACCAAAAAGTTATCTAGCATGACAAAGACATTTTTGTAGCAGGAAGGAAAATTTAGTTCACACAAACTAAAATGTAATGAAACCCACTTATGTAGTACTACTACTTCCGTTGTTTAACCGCTACGTTATTGAAGTTTTTACCAATTTCACAAAAAAGTTTCAGTCCATTTAACCCGCTAAGTATTATCTGATCTTCACGTTGGTTTGTACGCTTCTTCTTCATCATAAACTCAAACTTTGTTTAAAATTTTGCGGGTTATTATTTTGACCTATAGAGCCGCTACAAAATTGGTTATAATTTTGTTTTTGGTCCATTTCATTCCCTGAATATTTCACGATCATCAGCAAAACTAATCATTTCCATTCTGGCCCGAACCCAACCTCCTTAGAAAATTCGTTACAATCGGTCCATAATTGCGGCCTTAAGCTTGTTTACAATTTTTAATGGACGGACACACATCGCTTTATCTCGTCGAGATATGAATTTTGGCATACCAAATAAGAGGTCTAGGACAAATATTTCGTGGTGTTACACAAACTTTTGGAGAGACAATATGTAGCATGGGATAAAAATGTGGTTCTCTACACGGAACCCATTATATATTAGGCAGTAGGCTCGTTATCTAGCAAACACTTTATTGCAATTTACATCAGAGGAAAGGTCAGTAGTTTTTTCCCATATGTAGGCTACTTTGCGAAATATATATGTCCTCAAGGAATTAAAATATCGACCATAAATAAAATTTTATATTTTTCATACAAAAGTAATGGTCCATTTCACCCGCTAAAGAATATCAGATCATCATTCAAAATTGTAGGCATCTTTTTCGACCTATACTCTTATCCGGTGCAAAATTTCGTGACTATTGATGTATAATTGCGACTTCTAGCGAGTTTATTATTACACTACAAACAAATAACGGAATATATTAGGCTGTAACTCTGTTATCTGATCATGCACACCAACATAATTGGCATCAATTGAAAGGTCAAGCGTTCCACTTTCAAGTATATCTCACTTGTCCGGAATGTCACTTCCAGGAATTAACACGTTCGCGGACGTGAATGCTATAGCATTCCGATGCAAAATGACGTGAATGCTATAGCGTTCACATTGTCAGCCAAATTTTGTTCATTTACTTGTATACAATCTTAAGTTTTGGTGATTAATATACATAATACGATTTATTTCAACAAGATACATTCTATAATAAATAAAAAATAATAATAATAAACAATAATTAATAAATAAAAACAAAAAAACTAATTTCGAAAATAATTGGGTGTCATTTTTTTCACCTCTCTGAATTTGCTTGCGTCCGCGAACGTGTTAAGATATAAGCTGTATATTAAAAATGTTCACTATTTTCACACAAAAGTTTTGGTCCATTTAACCCTCTAAATATTATCCGATCGCCATCTCAAATTGCAAGCTTCTCCTTTGTGATTTACTCTTACTTTATTTAAAATTACGCGTTGATCGGACTATTATTGAGACCTACAGAGCCGCTAGAAAATTGGATAAATATTATGTTTTTGGTCCATTTCACCCGCTAAATATTTCGCGATCATCACCAATAAGAATAGGGATCTATTCTGATCTGAACCCGACCTCCATACAAAATTTCGTGACGATCGGTCCATAATTGCGGCCTGGAGCGTGTTTACAATTTATAATGGACAGACGGACGGACGGACACACATCTCAAAATCGATTTATCTCGTCGAGATATGAAGATTGGTATACCACATTGGGGGTCTCCGACGAATATTTCGCGGTGTTACATGAATTTTTACCAAAACAAACTTATAATACCCTTTTCCACATTGTGGTATAGGGTATAAAAACTTGTAGTCAGCTGTTAGCTCTGGCCTACCTTATAATAATTCTACCATGGGTATATATACGCTGACGTAGGGGATGGAAGATACCAAGCAAAGGTCCTGACCGGTTTTAACATGGGAAAGCCCAGGATTTATCTTGGTCCCTCTTTCATCCCAAGTGGACACTGACCTCCAAGTGGTGTCACCTGGGGAACTGCCTTTAACACCCGTTAAAGGAAGTGAGCTAAAATGTACCGCGCGTTCACCCATAAGAACGTTAAAAACTTGGGTTTGGGCGTCGGGTTAGTAACCCTCCCCTAGAAAAAAACAGCCTACTATGAAAAAACGAAAGAAAAGAAAAACAACCCCCTCTAAAGTTGACGAACCCCGCAAACGTTTTAAGGGCCATGATCTGCGAATCTGCACCTGGAATGTTCGCACTCTTTATAGAGAAGGTGCAGTCTCCGCATTGGCAGACGTACTTGAAAAGTACAAGACCGGTATTACTGACATACAGGAAATACGATGGATTGGGAAAGGCGTCACAACAACACCTAAAGGTGACGCACTGTATTATAGCTGCCATGACGTAAAGCATGAGTTTGGTTGTGCATTCGTAGTTAGTCGGAGACTAAAACATCTGGTATCCAGCTTCAGCCCAGTGAATGAGAGACTTGCAATGCAATGCTGCAATTCGAATAAAAGCTAAATTCTTCAACATCAGCTTTATTTGCGCTCATGCTCCCACTGAAGAAAAGGACGAACAGACCAAAGATATATTTCACGAGCACTTAGAAGAAACATATGACCGTTGCCCTGCCCATGACATTAAAATCATTCTAGGCGATTTTAATGCCAAAATTGGAAAGGAGAATATCTTTGGCCCAACAGTCGGGAAATTCAGTCTCCACAGTTAAACATCTGACAATGGTATGAGGCTGACAGACTTTGCAGCTGCAAAAACATGGTAGTTAGCAGTGCCAGATTTAATCATCTCGATATTCATAAGGGCACCTGACAGTCTCCAGATCAGAAAACAAGAAACCAAATTGATCATGTTGTGATAGATGGAATACATCCATCGAGCGTGTAGGATGTACCTTGTTGCAGCAAAGGTACGCACCCGCTTAAACGTAGCAAACAAAGTACGAACAGACACAACACGAAAGTTAGACATCGGTAAGCTGCAATCACAACAGATAGCCACAGCATATTCCACTAAACTAGCCCAATTGCTTAATCAAAGCACTCCTCATCCCGATAACATATCAGCGCAATGGCAAAGCATTGCCCACTCCATGCAAACAGCCGCAAAATCCATACTTGGATACCAGAGACCTCCACCAAGGAATCCATGGTATGATGAGGAGTGTCGTGCTGCCACCGAAGAGAAAAATGCGTCATATAGGGCTACTTTGCAATCCGTAGCAACGCGTAGCGCACGACAGAGATACAGGGAGAAAAGGAGAGAGGAGAAACGTCTTTTCCGCAGGAAAAAGAGAGAGATGGAAAAGCGGGAGTGTGAAAAAATCGAGATGTACAGGAGCCAGAATGAAGTCCGAAAATTCTACCAAAGAGTCAAGCATCAAACTGATGGCTTTGGTACAGGCACATCCTCCTGTAGAGACCAGCAAGGTAATTTGGTAACTGATACAGATAGTGTACTCAGGATATGGAAAGAACATTTTTCAAATATGTTGGTATCCAATAGCAGCGAAGACGACGAAGATACCACAGTACCAATCCCAGAAGATGGTATTGAATGTATACCGCCCAGCCAAGATGAGGTAAAGACAGCAATAAATCGGCTGAAGAATAATAAGGCAGCAGGGGCCGATGGCTTACCAGCCGAGCTGTTCAAAACCGGAGGCGACACGCTGATAAGGTGTATTCATCAGCTAGTTAGCACCATCTGGCAGGAAGAACGAGTACCCGACGATTGGAACCTGAGTATCCTGTGCCCCGTCCACAAGAAGGGAGATAAGACTGTATGCTCTAACTATAGGGGCATAAGTCTACTCCCTATTGCCTACAAGATCGTGTCAGGGGTATTGTGCGAACGACTAAAGCCTATGGTCAACGAGTTAATTGGACCATACCAATGCGGCTTTAGACCTGGAAAGTCCACCATTGACCAGATATTTACCCTGCGGCAAATTCTGGAGAAGACCCAAGAGATGCAGATCGACACCTACCACCTTTTTGTCGATTATAAAGCAGCCTTCGACAGCCCGCTGCGTTCAAAGGTATTCCAACCCATGTCTGAATTTGGTATCCCCGCAAAGCTCATCCGGCTTTGTAAAATGACTTTAACTGACACGAGGTCCTCATTTAAAATAGGAGAGAACCTCTCCGAAGAGTTTGGTACCAAAAGAGGTTTCAGACAAGGAGACAGCCTTTCGTGTGACCTCTTCAACATTTTGCTGGAAAAGGTAATACGAGATGCAAATGTCAAAAGAAATGGCACAATTTACACCAATAGCCACATGTAACTTGCCTATGCTGATGACATAGACATCATGGGACGATCAGTAAAGGAAGTAACTGATACCTTTATAAAGGTCGAAGGAGAATCTGCTAAAGTGGTTCTGGCGGTAAACGGTGAGAAGACCAAGTTGATGGTGTTGACGCGCTATGCGTCCATTGAGCTCGGACCGACTGTGGAAGTTGGTTCCTATAATATTGAGGTAGTAAAAGACTTCGTCTACCTCGGCACCTCCGTAACACAACAAACGACATCAGTTGTGAAATAAAAAGAAGAATTGTATTGGCCAACAGATGCTACTTTGGTTTAAGTAAGCAGTTTAAAAACAAAGCCACATCTCGTCAAACAAAAATAACGCTCTAGAAAACACTGATACTACCCGTGCTGATGTATGGCTCCGAAGCCTGGGTACTTGCGCGAGCAGACATGGCGAAAGATCTACGGACCAATCTGCGTTGACGGTGAATATCGACGTCGCATGAACCACGAGCTGTATCTGCTGTACAACGACATCAATATTGTTAAACGTATCGAGATGCAGCGATTGCGTTGGCTAGCCCATATCATAAGAATGAGCGATGATGAACCCGCTAAAAAGGCGTATAATTACGGACCGCTTGGCGGTGCTCGCAGAATTAGCAGGCCAAGGAATAGATGGCGCAAACAAGTGGATGATGAGATGAAAAGGCGCGGTATTCCCCCATTGCCTCCCAAAATTTATGCTGAGAACATAATCATAAGTTTGGCTTAGACATATAGCGTTTAAAAGAAAGGCGTGGGATAGGTACCCCACCCCCTCCGAAATTTATAAAATATACATAACAAATGCAAAGTTTGAGCTTTTGTTGTAAATTTGATTAAAATCGGTTCAGTAGTATTGAGATATAACACATTAAAAAAGATTGTAGATTTATCCGTAAATTTTTAAACCGATACATGCGTAATTTTTTACAAATATAGCGTTTTTTAACAATATCGCATAGGGGAGGTACCCCGCCCCCCCCTACATTCCAATAAAACATGTAGCCTGTTTTCGGGGCCATCCCTGACAATTTCAGGAAAATTGGTTCAGTAGTTTTTGCAGAAGAATTTAAATTGAAAATTGAAAAGGTGGGCGTCTTAAAATGTTCTTTTCATAAAACCTAAGTTGGGTTTTGACGACATTTGATTTTTAGCCTTAAATATATGCCGTTTTTATACCATCAGGCATTTATGCTAACGATTGTAGATACACTTTCATACGGGCAAAATGTGCCTCATCGAATTAATGGTTTTAGACCCCAAGTATGTTTGGACGAAATGCGTTTTAGACAATTTGGAGTTGATTTAGCCATGTCCGTCCGTCTGTCTGTCTGTCAGGCTGGCTGGAGCGCACGATAACTCTCGAACGGATCAACCAATTCGGTCCAAAATCTGGCTTTCATAATATTTTGTCCAAACTTAGTTTAAGTTCGAAGATGGCTTATATCGGTCCACTTCTTCCGGTACCTCCCCCACAAAAGTTCGAAAATATTGGGAAAATTTGTACGTACGATAACTCTTGAAGGAAGTAACCAATTTGGTCCATACTTTGCAAATCGTGAAATGTCTACCAGTCTTAGATGAGGTTCCAATATGGACTCAATCGGTCCACTCCTTCGGTTATCTCCCACATAAAATTTCGGATAAGTTCAGTTTAGGACCTGCTCTCGAATCGCTTTGATTTTTGTTTTAGCAACTTATGTTCACTGCCCCCCATACGACGGTACAAGTTTTATCAGGGGCAAGTCGATACTTCCTGAGAAAATAGCCTGATAGTTGCACAAAACCCCTATGACACCGTGTGAAGTGGTTGGAGCGCAAGATAACTCTCGAACGGATCTGCCGATTGGGTCCAAAATTTCGCCTTAGTAATATTTTGTCCAAACATAGTTTAAGTTCGAAGATAAGCCATATCGGTCCACTCCTTCTGGTACCTCCCCCAAAGAAGTTCAAAAATTTTCGGAAAAATTGTTCGTACGGTAGCTCTTGAAGGGAGTGGCCGAATTGGTCTATACTTTACACATCCTAATATATCTACCAGATATAGATCAGGTTCAAATATGGACTATATTTGTCCACTCCAACCGGTACCTCCCACACAAAATTTCGGATAAGTTCACTTTAAGATCTGCTCTCGAATCACTTTGATTTTTGTTGAAGCAACTTGCATTCGCTGCCTCAAATACGACGGTAAATATTTTTTCATGGGCAAGTCCATACTTCTTGAGAAAACAGCCAGAAAGGTGTAAAAAAAACTCTATGGCACGATACGTAGTGGCTGGAGACCACGACAACTCTCAAACTAACCGATTTGGTCCAACATTTGGCCTTCCTGATATTTTGTCATACTTTCGGTTCGAAGATAGGCAATACCGGCCCACAACTTTCGGTAGTTCCCCCGAATATTTAAAAAATGTCACTTAAATGGTATGCACGATATCTCTTGAACAAATTTGGTCCAAAGTTGGGATCTCCTTATATTTTGTCCAAATTAAGTTTAACTTCTAAATGCTTACAACGGTATAATGTTTTCCGTGGACAAGTCCATGCTTCCAGGCATACTGGTCCATAAGTTATACGATGGCCCACTGAAATGACTAGTGGGCGATATATCCGAAAATAAGAACCATTATGTCGGTCCATTCCTTTAAGTACCTCATCTGCAACATTTTTGAACTTTAATCCTAATCCATATTTTCGTCGGCAAGTTCAAATGTCCAAAAAAGGCCACAAAATAATGAAAATATCATAAATACTCGTACATTCGATCTGACCGTAGATTAAAGTTTCAATTAACATAGACTAAGGGTATATCTCTGTCGGCAAAGCCGACTGATACTTTTTTACTTGTTTTTTTGGACCAAACTACATATAATTTGACACTTGATGTTCTCAGTGGTTCCAAAACTTCTCCGGCAAAAGTATAGGACCATGTTTTGATGTACCCCCGATATAACAGTACCTCCCAATTTTCGGTATTTTGAGGGTTTAAGCTTGTTTCCAATCACTGTGCCTCCTCTTCGAAATTTCCTTCATTGACAATAATATATTCTTCTAACTGTTGTTATTGTTGTACAATTATTTTGCGAAATGTTGTTGCTGTTTCCCAATAAACTTATGTATGTATGTCCCCCATTCGACTGACTATTTGATTATGTGTTTGGTATGAAAATAAATGTTTTGACAATTCTATTGAATTCAATCTAGACAACGCAAATTGCTATTAAAGCTTCTGGGAAACGACATGGTTCTCAACAAGTGTTGACGAGAAGTGACACAGAAGGTGAGTGGGTGCGGGAAGGAGAACAAATGTAATGAGATTCTAATTTTAAACAAATTGAATATTGAATGAAAATAATCCGTATGGGATTTACACATCACATTCAAATCTAAATACATATAATAACAATAAAAAAATCAGGTAAATGCCGGAAGTGGAATTTAATTAAGGAATACTTGTATTGGGTTTTTATAGAGAGCGTTTGTAAGTGCCTCTGAATGAAATGGATTTAAAGGACTTCAATTTAATTAATTGTGTTATTTGAGTATAGAAACCATGTAATTTGAGTACAAATATTGTCGATGGTGATTGTGTGGCGATATAAATATTTACCACATTGTCGGAAGCTATTGAATTTGTTAATGAGTGCGGTGGGAGGGGGGTATTTGCATTTAAAGCTCAAACTTATGCTGCATTTATTTTACATATTGTCAATAAGGAGTTTTATGGCGGTGAGCGAATGTGTGTGTTTGTGTGAGTAAAATAAAATTTCATTCACAAATTTATGATCGCCACAGGCCCAGGCACCACACACTTATATTAGCTCAAACTGGACACAATATTCTAAGAAAATTTTCCCACCAAATATACACATTGCCCATTTACTATATGACCCTGTGGCCATTTAGAACGACCAACGAACGACCATCTTAAACATTTTCCCCAGGCTGCAGGAATGTTTTAATGACATTTTTGTTGTTACTGTGAAGTAAATTTTGTTCTGATATCGCTACTAAAAATATCCACAAAAGCTTTTATAAGGTAAATATTAGGAGGGATTTATGCCTTAAGCAGATTCGAATATTTTGGAGAATTTGTGAAACATCATAGCTTTCCACACAAAAATGAGGGGGAAAAGGAAGAATATAACAAAATTCTTTTAGCCATAATGTCATCATCTTTGACATTGCATGCAACAATATCGAATAGAAGTGATGGAGGAAAATGGAAGTATGGGAGTTCGGTCATACTTGTGACCTTACACACACTAATTTATGATTTTGAAATTCTTTTCTTTTTCACATTCTTTACTTCTTTTCTGAGGTCATAAAAATCAAAAAAAGGAAAAGGTCTCTTTTGCCCCACTCTCTTCTCCGTTTTTTCTCAAACAACAAATCACTTGCCATTATATTTTATGAATACAAACATGTTGAGGGTTCAAAAATAACGATTAAGTAAATAATATCCTTGTAAAGGAAGTTGACGACGATGACCATGTCTGGATGTGAGGGAGGTAGGGAAGATGAAACGAAAAACGAAAATGGTCTATAAATTAAAAGTTTGTAACAATAAAGTTTACTGAAGGTATGTATGTGAGGCTGGCCGACTGGGTATTTGTGTGCTGAAGTTCCAGGAAAAAAAGCGCAGCACTTTTACTTTTAGCCATGTCCATTGTGGAGGTTAAGGTCAAGTACTGTAACAGTTTTGTTCATGGTAACATAATAATTTCTCAGATGTTTGCATGTGATATTAAATTGAACAGGATGAATTTAACAACAGAGACTAAATAATCTGTGTAAGAATAAGGTGGCTGAAACCCTCAAAATACCGAAAATCGGGATGTAGCGTTATATGGGGATTATACCAAAACATGGACCTTTTGGAAGTTTTGTGATCACTGGGAATCACCGACGTAGCCAGAGGGCCCCCGAAATGATTTTCGTTTCCATAGGATATTAGCTTATGTTACACATTTTTTTTTAAATTTTTGAGTCAAATTTTAAATTGTTTTAAAATTTTCAAGAAATATGTAAAGTATTCGGACGAAGTATTACAGAGAATTTTTGAACTACATTGGTATACTTATTGTCCCACATATTTGATCGTATAAAAATAATGAACACGTTAGGCTTTTTGAGCAATTTTCTGCATAGTTGTTGTTAACTTTGTTTAAGCATTTAATTGTAATTTTAGGCTGACTGTAAGTGTTACTGAGTTCAGAACAATACGGTTATTTCTATTTATTGAACGTTTGTAGCATATTACGGCCAATACTTTGGCTTATAAACAACATAAAGAAAAAATATTATTGCGATCTTTTGTTTGTGAAATTTTTGATAAGAGCAATTCATCAATAAAAGATAAAATCGGTGATTCAGGGATTTTTCTGTCGACTTTCAATGGATGCACATTTCTAGAAATGTTCCTTTTTCCTTCTTCGGCAAAGGACTTTGTGACAACAAACGAAATAAAAAAACTGATCGAAAACAGTCGGCTTTGCGGACAGGAATATACCCTGAGCCATGATCGAGGTTGATCAAAATTTGGACAAAAGATATCGAAGGCCAAATGTTGGACCGAATCGGTTGATCTGTTCGAAAATTATCGTGTTCTCCAGGCAGCCTCGCAGATGGACGAACATATCTAAGTCGACTCCAAGTTTCCTGAAACAGATTTCTTCCAAACACATTTTTACCCTAAATCCTGAGAGTATAAACAAGTAAAAAGTCGTTAAGTTCGGAATGACCGAACTATTTATTCCCTCCACCATAAAGTAGTCTTAATTAAAATGGAATAATTGGAGTCCTTTCACAATTTTAGGTGGGACAACTTTTCGACAATGGATAGAATCCTACTGCCTTCCACTTTTGCTTAAATTACAGAACACAAATGTTGGGGCAGAGATAATTCCTTCTGGATATGAAAGCCCTTGGTGTGTGTATATTAAAAACCCCGAAGGACAGATGCGCCGTGAGTCGAACTTCAGCGTTATGGCGTGATGAAGTTTTTGCAAGAGACCCTGTAAGCCATCATGAATTATCATTATATCTTTGTTTGTTGTTTTTGTAGAGCACTTAAGCAACAGTGAACAAAGATATAACGCTAATTCCTGATGGCCCACAGGGTCTCTAACAAAAATTTCATCACGCCATAACGCTGAAGTTCGACTCACGGCGGATCTGTCCTTCGGGGTTCATAATATACTCACCAAGGCCTTTCTTCCCCAAGAGGAATTTCCGTGCCCCAGCCTTTCACCTCCATTTTGTTGCACAGTGTTATCTAATCTAAAAAATGTGTTCAGCTAGGTGAAAGGTACCACCTACGGGGCTATATCAAAGAGTCAACCTATCTTTAAATTTTTTGGCGGAAAAGTTTTATAGCTGCAGCGAACTTCAAGAGTCAAATAGAGGGTAGTTTCATCAAAACAATGTAGACCCTCAAAAATGGACCCATGTTGAGGAATTTTAGTGAAGAAATTTCGTGACCACTGAAAATTCCCGAAAATCGGGAGGTACAGTTATATGGGGGGATATACCAAAACATGGACCTATATTGACGATTATTTTTGAATAGACAAAATTGTAGCTAAAATTCTCAAAATACCGATCATTACAGCTAGTTCGGTTAAAATTTGCAGCTAAAATTCTCAAAGTACCGAAAATCGGGAGATACCGTTATATGGGGGCTATACCAAAGGATGGACCTATGTTGACGATGTTTAGTTGGAGATGTTTTATGACCACTCAAAACTTCAAATATCAAATTACAGCTATTTCGGTTAAAAACTGTAGCTTAAATTCTCAAAATACCGTTATATGGGGGCTATACCAAAACATGGACATATGTTGACGATGTTTGGTGGGGATGTTTAATGACCACTGAGAATCTCAAATGGCAAATTACAGCTATTTCGGTTAAAAACTATAGCTTAAATTCTCAAAATACCGAAAATTGGGAGGTACCGTTATATGGGGGCTATACCAAAACATGGACCTATGTTGACGATGTTTGGTGGGGATGTTTAATGACCACTGAGAATCTCAAATGGCAAATTACAGCTAGTTCGGTTAAAAATTGTAACTAAAATGCTCAAAATACCGAAAATCGGGAGGTACCGTTATATGGGGGCTATACCAAAACATGGACCTATGTTGACGATGTTTGGTGGAGATGTTTGATGACCACTGATAACCTCAAATGTCAAATTGCAGATAGTTCGGTTACAAATTGTGGCTAAAATTCTCAAAATACCGAAAATCGGAAGGTACCGTTATATGGGGGCTATACCAAAACATGGACCTATGCTGACGTTGCTTGGTGGAGATATTTCATGACCACTGAGAACCTTAAATGGCAAATTACAGCTAGTTCGGTTAAAAATTGTGGCTAAAATTCTCAAAATACCGAAAATCGGGAGGTACCGTTATATGGGGACTATACCAAAACATGGACCTATGCCCATATCCTTTGGGATATAAGTTTGTTGATCACTAGGAACCCTAAGTGCCAAATTATAGCTAATTCGGTCCGCAAATGTGGCGAAGAACGTCAAAATACCTCAAATACGGAGGTACCGTTATATGGGGGCTATACCAAATAGTGGACCGATATAGCCCATCTTCGAACTTGACCTGCTTATGGAAAAAAGACCCTCGGGTGCAAAATTTCAGCACTCTATCTCAATTATTGCGGACGCTAAAGTGATTACAACAGACCGACAGACGGACGGACAGACGGACATGGCTAGATCGTCTTAGAATTTTATCCTGATCATGAATATATATACTTTATAGGGTCGCAAATGATTAGTTCGATGTGTTACAAACGGAATGACAAACTTAATATACCCTCCATACTATGGTGGAGGGTATAAAAAATACTAGTGGATAACGCCATGACATCCAAACGTTTCCTCTGAATAAATCAATTCTCTACTAATCCCATTTTCCTTCTATAAATTACTCAATAAAACTGGAGTGGCAAATTGAAGCCGTGATTTTGAACTTTTGTGAAGTAGGAAACAAAGGAAAGGTCCTCAACATTCCATGTAAGCAACAAGTAAAAAAGTATCAGTTGGCTTTCCCGACAGAGATATACCTTCAGCCTGTGCAAATTGAAACACTTTTTAAAAAACGTATGTATTTAGGGGGTTTCAAAATTTTGATCGTATGAACCGACAAAAATGTTGATTAGGATTAAAAATCAAAAATTTTGCGGAAAAGGTACTTAAAGGAATGGACCGACATATACCATGGGGGTGCCACAGGGGGTTTTTACACCCTTCGGGCTGTTTTCTCAAGAATTATGGACTTGCCCCTGAAACAACTTTTACCATCGTAATTGAGGCAGCGAATGTAGGTTGCTTCAACAAAAATCACAATGATTCAATAGCAGGTCTTAAAGTGAACTTATCCAAAATGTTGTGTGGGAGGTACGGGATGGAGTGGACAAATATTCGAACCTGATCTATATCTGGTAGATATTATGAGAATGTGTAAAGTATGGACCAAATCGGTCACTCCCATCAAGAGTTATCGTGCCCACAATTTTTCCGAATATTTTTGAACTTTTGTGGGGTAGGTACCTGAAGGAGTGGACCGATGTGGCTTATATACGAACTTAAAGTAAGTTTGGAAACAATATTACGAAGGCCAAATTTTGGCCGGAATCGGCATTTCCGTTCGAGAATTATCTTGCGCTTCCACCCATAAACATGGTGTCATAGGGTTTGTTTTTCAACTTTCAGGCTATTTTCTCAGGAAGTATGGACTTGCCCCTGATGAAACTTATACCGTCGTATGGAGGGCAGTGAATACAAGTTGCTAAAGTAAAAATCAAAGCGATTCGAGAGATGTTCCTAAACTGAACTTTTCCAAAATTTTGTGTGGGAGGTACCCGACGGAGTGGACCGATTGAGTTCATATTAAAACCTGATCTAAGTCTGGTACACGCTCCACGATGGGCAAAGTATGGACCAAATCGGTTACACCCTTCAAGAGTTATCGTGCGTACAAATTTTCCGAACATTTTCGAACTTTTGTGGGGGAGGTACCGGAAGGAGTGGACCGATATAGCTCATCTTCGAACTTAAACTAAGTTTGGACAAAATATTACGAAAGCCAAAATTTGAACCGAATCGGTTCATCCCTTCGAGAGTTATCGTGCGCTCCAGCCAGCCAGACAGACAGACAGACAGACAGACGGACGGACATTGCTCAATCGACTCCAAATTGTCTGAAACACATTTCGTCCAAACATACTTGGGGTCTAAAACCATTATTTCGATGAGGCACATTTTGCCCGTATGAAAGTGTATATACCCTTCATAGCCTAAAGGCTGAGGGTATAATAACATGAACACGTGACACGACTCACGCATGATCTGCCAAAAAACTGCTGCTAAAAAAAGTACCTCTTGTTGGATCACCCGGTTTAAGGATCGCAGAAATATTGCGATAAAGAAAGTTTGAACCAACGCAGTATCCGGTCCGAAAGTTGTCGTGCGCACCAGCCACTACACATAATGGCCGTAGGTGTTCTTTACAGCATTCGGGCCATTTTCTCTGGAAGTATGGACTTGCCCCTGAAAAAACTTGTACTGTAGTAACAGGGGCCCCGAGAACACTTGTTTCAAATAAGCAAAGCCAAGCAAAGCAAAGTCTTTTTATTTATTAATTTATTTATTTCATATTTTTTTACTTATAAGTAAATTATTAACATAAAGGAAGTGATGATATGACTACTTAGGTCCAAATGTTTGACCGAATCGGTTGATCCACACCGTGAACCTATCTTGATAAATTTTCGTTGGAGATATTTTGTGGCTACTGGGAACATCAAATGTCAAATAGCCGGTGGTTCGGTCATAAGAAAGATATATGTAAATTACTCATAAATAGGTAAAATACATATAAAAAATATCGAAAATCGGTAGTTACCGTTATACCTTTGGATCTTCTACAAGGTGGCGCAAAAGTAATCCTGCTATCAGAAAATGGTATAAATTTTGCGATTGGCCCCTAATGTCAGTTCTGTTTTGACATTTGTGTAGTAAATACATGCGAAATACACGTTAATAAACAATGTTACGCTACACTTCTCCAGAACGCGGAATATTGGTGACCAATAATCGGTCGGTGACTTTGGCACAACGTGAATTTCGTCACAGATCGCCTGATTTAACCGCTACAGACTTCCTTTTGTGGGGCTTTTTGAAGTCGCGGGCTTATGTCAACAAACATCAAACTCTTTCAGCTCTTAAAGACAATAACCGTCAAGAATGTGAGGACCTATCGCCGGAAGTTTTGGCCAAAGTGAGGGCTTAAATGACAATAAACTGTGCCGGCGGCCATTTATTTGACATCAAATTCTCGACTTGATGTAAAAAAAAAATTAAAAGACCAAATAAAAACAATCCGCAAGAAGAATCAACATTTTTAATTTTTTTTTTTTTAAATTACAGCCAAAAATCATCGGAAGTTTACTTTTGCGCCACCTTGTATTAGGGCTATAAAAAACGTGGTCTATGTTGAAAATATTTGGTGGAGACGTTTTGTGATCACTGGGAACTTCAAATGTGAAATTACAGATAGTTCCATAAAAAAATCTATCAAAAATCCTCAAAATACCGAAAGTCCGGAGGTACCGTTAAATGGGGGCTATACCAAAACGTGGATCATGGTTGGAGAAGTTTTGTGACCACTAGGAACCTTAAATGTCAAATTACGGGTAGTTCAAACGTCATAGCTCCGTTAAAAAAATTATCTAATATCTTCAAAATATCTAAAATCGGAGGTACCAAAATATGAACCCACGTTGTCACGTTGAACCCTAAAAGTAAAATACAGATGTTCGGTCAAAAATGTTACCAAAAATCTTCAAAATATGTACGTAAAATCGAGAGTTACCGTTATATGATGGTTATACCAAAACATGGGCCTATGTAGACAATTTTTGGTTAGGAAGTTTTGTGTTCACTGGGAGCATCAAATGTTAAATTACAGGTAGTTCGGTAAAATATGTAGTGACATTGTTTTATAAGGGGGCGATACAGTCAGTGCATTGTCCCAATTTGAACTTCAATATCTTAAAAATGGTAAAACCTACGAAAATACCGTTAACGTCAATCTTGTAGAGAATTTTCTTAGCTACAACATTTTCTTCAGTCTCATTTTGATAGAACTTGCGGTTTCTAAGCAAAGTCGTGAAAACCTAAACAACCCCTAAAAATGTCAACTTGAATCGCGTTTTATTTAAAAAGCGCTCCGGCGATTTTTTTGTTTTTTGATTTTTCTCATCTATTAACATTGTAGTTTCAGAATCCGCAAAAACTTTCCAGGTGTAAGCACCTTCCATTTAAATTTGATTCAAGAGCACCGTGGCTAGTTACCTATATTGTCCAATCTTTGAACGTCGTAATATTTCTTCAAGACATAGATTTGTTTCGAATACGGTCCAGTATTTCGGATACCTGCGACGCAAATTTTCAAAAATGTTGCAATAAGTACAGTTTAAGGACATATCTCTGATCGTTGTGAAAATTGTTGCAACAGGTTGTTCTCGTGGTCAGATAATATGCTGGGGTCGGAATGGCCAAGAAGCTTCAATGAGGATATATTCAACTCTACCACCGGGTAGGGTAAACTCAGGTGGGGCAAGGTTCGCGACAGAAATGTATATTATACACCAACAGCGAGGGAAACAAGATTTTATTTATTATGATCCCTGTCGGCTTTCAGCTGAACACAATATATCCTGTAAGGTGGGACCTCTTGGCCCTCTATTTAAATAAGCTGGTTAAGACCTGTCGGATCTCGGTTAACCACAGAAAATTCTACCCCGTGAGACCACTCGTTATCAAAGCTTGTTCGAGATTTATCGGTCCTGAGCTATATGCAGTAGAATTTTATAACGTGATGCCTCTCGGCCATATCGTTTTTTTTTTTGCAGCACCCCAAGTGCTTTCGATTAGGAACTTGAGGACATTGTTACTACATCACGACGTGAATATACTGTGGAATATATTCTTGGGTTAACATTCGACAGTATGTTCACATGGTCAGCGTTTGGCACAACTATCTGCGACAAGCTGAGATGTAGCAGCTAGTGGTAGGAATTCTGTTGCCATCGACCAGCACCTCCAACTCTATGCTCATCTCCGCAGTCCATGTAGTGAACAAGTAGTCGGGTGCAAAATGATGGTAAGATCAAACAAATAGAAGCTCAGCCTTTTACAAATTAAATTAGGGAATGTACCGGACGTCAAGATCATATATCATCCGAATACGTAACCATATCAATGCCGTCTGGAGGGTATGGAGTACAGAAAAGGTAGAAGTTAAATGGTTTCGGACCCCACCTTGGGGAACCGTTGTTGCACTCTATGGGGCTTCGACTTCTTGTTTCTGAATTATCCAACGTTTCCAACTTGACGGGAGGGTAGTCTGATCGATGTCCTCAAACAGCGTGGAGTGCATGACAGTATCGTGGAGTGCATGACAGTATCAACGACGATATGATAAATCGAGAGCACGATGTAGGTGGCTAGCGATAGCTTGAGACTTTTAGTGAGATACCAAACTCCCGGCTTATCCAGCTGTTTCAGCATTATCATGGATAAACCACCAGGACCTTACGCTTTGAAGAATTTTGCGTTCCTAATGACATTTGTAGAATAAAGCAAATTTCTTCAACATCAGCTTTATTTGCGCTTATGCTCCCACTGAAGACAAGGACGAACAGACCAAAGATATATTTTACGAGCGCTTAGAAGAAACACAGGTACGTTGTCCTGCCCAACATTTGAAAGGAGAATATTTTTGGGCCAACAATTGGGAAATCCTCAGCAATGAAACATCTGATAATGGAGTGAGCCTGATAGACTTCGCAGCCGCAAAAAGCATGGTAGTTAGCAGAACCAGATTTAAGCATCTCGAAACACATAAGGGCACCTGGCTGTCTCCACACCAAAAAAAAAAAAAAAAAAAAAAAAACAAGAAACCAAATTGATTACGTTGCACAGTGGTCCCAAATCCAAATTTTCTGGCCAAAACTATTTCAACGTCCATTTAATATTGAAATTAATTATTATTTACAATAAATTTGTACAAACAGCAATTCTTACGTTTTATAGACCAAAATCACCAAAAACTGCCAACATTTGTTGAACAGGGTGGTCCTGTTGTGTGGGGTCTAAACCAAAACTTTGACCTATGTTAATTTTTGCTACGAAGGATTCTTATCTTCCAAGAGGTCAAAATACCAAATTTCAGCCGAATCGGTCATAAAGTGTCGCTAAAATCCAAAAAGTATCTAAAATCGGACGGTGCTTTTATGTGGGGGCTATGATAAAAAATGGACCTATTTTCAAAAAAGTTATACATACTTGTTTTCTACACTCTGAAACCCTTAAATATGAATTTTAAGGAAAATCGGTTGATAGATGCGGGTATTACCGTTCTATTTCATTTGGATACTACGTACAGTCACAACAGGTATTTACAAAAAATTCTCCCATCTTGAAATAGAAAAATCCACTTTATTTTAACTGTGGCAAATTTGAGCAAGAATTTATTTCTCAATTTATTAGCTCAGTATCCCAGCTATCTTCCGAAATCAATTTGGAGTCCCCCAGCTATCTTCCGAATCATTGATTTTATTACGCTAATTTTACAAATTTCATCGTTCTTTTTGTAAATGTTATGAAAGTACTCATTAACAGCTTCCCGATTCATAATAACTTTGGTCTCACTTCTGTATATTTATGCGACGCAATACAATAAAAATTGTATATTTTACAGCACAAAGTCTGTTTTATTTTTTCATAAAAAAGTGTGAACTTTGGTACTGCGCCAATCAACGAATACTAACGTTATTTACAAAAACTTATTATTTTCTGACTTGATGTGTTTTTTATTAAACTGGTAAAAAAAATTAAAATTTCGAAACTTCAAAAATAGGGTTTTGGCCAAAAATTTCCTGATTGAAACCTATGTGCGTTGTGATAGATGAAAGACATTCATCGAGCGTGTTGTTGTTTATTCCGAGTAGCAAACAAAGACTCGGACCACCTCCTTGTTGCAGGTACGTACCCGGATAAACGTAGCAAATAAAGTACGAACGGACACAACACGAAAGTTAGAGATCAGTAAGCTGCAATCACTACATATAGCCACAGCATATTCCACTCAACTGGCCCAATTGCTTAATCAAAGCACTTCTTGCCCCGATAACATATCAACACAATGGCAAAATATTGCCCACTCCATGCAAACAGCCGCAAAATCAGTATTTGGATACCAGAGACCTCCACCAAGGAATCCATGATATAACCAGGAATGTCGTATGACTGAAGATAAAAATGCGGCACATAGGGCTACTATACAACCAGTAGCAACGCGTAGCGCCCGAGAGTGATATCGACCAAAAATAAGAGAGGAGAAATGTCTTTTCCCCAGGAAAAAGTGCGAAATGGAAAAGCGGGAGTGTGAAAATATCGAGGTGTACAGGAGCGAGAATGAAGTCCGAAAGTTCTACTAAAGAGTGAAACATCAACCTCCTGTAGAGACCAGCAAAGTAATTTGTTAACTGATTCGGATTGTGTGCTCGGAATATGAAAAGAATACTTTTCCAAACTGTTGGTACCCAATAGTAGCAAAGACGACGAAGATGGTATTGCAAGTATACCGCCCAGCCAACATGAGGTAAAGACAGCAATAAATTGGCTGAGGAATAATAAGCCGATGTCTTACCAGTCGAGCTATTGCAAACAAGATAGTGTCAGGGGTATTGTGCGACTAAAGCCTATGGACAACGGAATAATTGCGAATGCGGCTTTAGACCTGCAAATCCACCATTGACCAGATATTTACCCTGCAGCACATCCTGGAGAAGACTCTAGAGAGGCAGATCGACACCTACCACCTTTTTGTCGATTATAAATCAGGCTTCGACAGCCGCCTGCGTTTAAAGGTATTCCAAGCCTTGTCTGAATTTGGTATCCCTGCAAAGCTCTTGGAACAAGTCGAGTTTACTCACTACGCGTACAAAAGTTTCTTTAAAAATGTATTTTTTTCTTAAATATCCGGCCTTAGGCCGGGGATTTGAAACTTTCTCCTATGAACAGGAGCTAATTTCAGGCACGGGAACAAAATATTTTTTAAATTGTAATTTGTTCATTAAGAAGCCGGCCTTTAACAAGGGAATTTTCGCAATTTCAGAGGCCCATATCTCGGGAAGTATCGACTTCAGCAACAAATGTTGTATATATTTGTGATCAGGGTGATGAGATCTACCAGTAAAAAGCATGTCATCCCGATCCGAGCTTAGTGGGTAAATTCGTCTTATGCCAAGGGTTTAGTACCAAAAGAGATTTCAGACAAGGAGACAGCCTTTCGTGCGATCTCTTCAACATCCTGCTGCAAATAGTTATACGAGATGAAGATGTTAAAAAAATGGCGCAATATACACCAATAGCCATATGTTACTTGCTTATGCTAACGATATAGGCATGATGGGCCGATCAGTAAAAGAAGTAATACTTATACCGATACATTTAAGAAGGTCGAAGGAGAATCTGCTAAAGTGGGTCTGGCGGTAAACGGAGGGAAGACCAAGTTTATGGTGTCGGCACGCAATGCGTCCATAGAACTCGGACCAATTGTTGAAGTTGGTTCCTATAATGTTGGGGTATTAAAAGGCTTCGCCTACCTCGGCACCTCTATAAACACAACAAACAACATCAATTTTGAAATAAGAATTGTATTGGCCAACAGATGTTACTTTGGTGAAAGTAAGCAGTTTAAATCAGAGCTCCGAATTTCACTCGCGAGTGAAACTCTTCTCGAATTCGAGCAAGTTGAGGCGGTCATTTTACCCCCTCCCCACCACCAAACAAAAACTTACCCCACCCACACCCAGAAAATTGCACAAAAAAAAAACATGTTTAAAAGCGTTAAGTGGGCCGAAATTTTTATACCCTCGACCATGAAATACTCTGTGCTAATATGGAATTATTAGTTGCGAAAGTACCTATGCACACAATTTTAGCTGGAGAAGTCACTTGACCACTAGAAACCCTAAATGCCAAAGTATAGCTAATTCGACCAGATCATGTACCTAAAAACGTCAAAATACCGGAAATCCGGCGGTACCGCTATATGGCGGCTATAAGAAAACGTGGACCTTATCCATAATTTTTGGTTGAGAAGTTTCTTGCTTAATGGGAACCCTAAATGCCAAATAATAACTAATTCAGTCTGAAAATGTGGCTAAAAACGTCAAAATATCTGAAATCGGGCGGTACCGCTATATGGGGGCTATACCAAATCGTGGACCGATATAGCCCATCTTCGAGTTTGATCTAAGTTCAGACCAAAAACACATGTGTACGAAATTTCAGCTCAACTCATTCGGAAGATAGCGTGATCACAACAGACGGACGGAGGGACGGACAGGGCTAAATCGACTTAGAATTTTACGCTGATCAGGAATATATATACTTTATACGGCCGCAAATGATTATTTCGATGAGTTACAAACGGAATGACAATATACCCTCCATATTATGGTGGAGGGTATAATAATAACGCTGTGCAAAACACTGATACTACCCGTGCTAATGTATGGTCCCGAAGTCTGGGTACTTGCGCAAGAAGATAACGCAGCGCTTGGTGTGTTTGAAAGAAAAAATTCTTCAAAGATCTACGGACCCAGCTGAGTTGACTGTAAATATCGACGTCGTATGGACCACGAGCTGTATCGGCTATACAACAAAGTATAGTTATTGCGTTGTCTAGGCTATGTCATAGGAATAAGCGATAAGGATCTCGCACATGACGGTACACGCAGAGCTGGCTGGCCAAGGCATCGATGGAGCAAACAAGTGTTAGAAGAAATGGAAAGACGCGGTATTCCAAAAAGCAAAGCAACAGACGGAGAGGAATGGAAATCTTTTTTAGTTCGGCTAATAGACCAAATGTTCTGAATAGACCCTCCATGGTAAAGTGTGGTGGTTTCTCCTCGACAGGAAGAAATCTAATGCGATGTCACTCACGGGGTGCTCGAAAATCTGCTCGGATCTGTGTGTAATGTCACCAAAGTTACTGAGTGCCTAAACCGTTATCAAAATTTAACTTATTCCGACTGCAATATTGTAAAGGTACAGTTACATTAGGCAAATATTTGTTCCAGCGACCGGCAGTGTGCGCTTACTGAGAGCAAGTGAGCATAAATTCAATGTATTATAACACTCATTTGATCTCAGTAAGTGCACAATGCCGGTCGCTGGAGCAAATATTTGCCTAATGTGACCTTACCTTAACTCTTCCGCAAGTGCTCACCGAACAACCTATTAATTTACAGTGTTAACTCCCTATCCCTGGGGTCACCATGGTTGGCACAACAGTTGACACTGTTGGTAAGTTTGGTCTCACTTCGGTTATTTGACCAGCAGGTCATATACGAGTGGCTGCAGATGTGATGATGTCGCGGAACATCTTTTTTACTATCCGAATATCAGAAGGAGTGTATACGTCTCGGAAGAGGTGATTGTTGGACTCTCTGAAACAAGGCCATTAAGCTTTCCCATGATTGATGAAAGTGCAGCGTTCAGAGGTGACGAAGTCGGGCGGTCTGCTGATGGAGACGTTTATGGAGAGATGATATTACAACACAATGTTTATGTGTAGCAAATTATGGCACTCTTCCCTAATTTTGGTATTACAAGCCCGGGTTCTGAATAATTTTGGTATCTCCTCAAAACATATTTAAAAAATCAAAATACCTTTATTTTTCTTCCTCAGATTTATGAATTGTTCCTTAACCACATCTTCTAATGAACATTCTCTAACTCCTCTGTAAATACATAGTTACTAAATTTTCTCGCAGCTCCTTATCAAATTCTTCGTCAAGTTTATCAATTGATGAACATTCACGCCAACAAGCACGCAGCAACACGACAACAAAGAAACAGCAAACCTCGGCATCTTTTCAATTACGATAGCGACCAAATATGGCAACGTGTATTGTTACATGGTCTAGTGAACATGAAACGGAGCATATGAGACCTTCGATAATATCGCAGCATCATTACCTTAATTTTTATTGAACTTTAAGGAAAGTCATCGTGTGTTCGCACACACACAAGAGATTTCTTACAGTAAATTTTATTCAAGCTCACGGTAGACGACTGATTATCAGCAGCAACATAAACAGCAACCATCACCAGCCATCGTCAAATCAATAATCAAATTCTTTTTTTATATTTTTTACAACAGGAATATTAAAGATTGTCCTTGTTAAAAATCCTTTTTAAAGTGACTTAACCAAACACACACTAAATTGAGTCTCTTTTTAACAAATTGCAACACATTGATCTCTCAACATAAGGATAAACATGAAGTAATAATAAATTCCTATCAATAAACACCACACACACACACGGACAGTGGTGAGAATTTTAAGAGGGCAACTTTGAATTTGCGGGATATTTAAGGGAAATGTTGTGAATATAATATTCGTAGGATGTTTGTAGGGGTGACGTGGGGGATGCAAGATACAAATCAATGACCCTGAGCGGATTTAGGATGACTAAACGCAGGACTTATCATGGTCCATCTTTCATTTCGCCACCGCATATTCCACATAACTGATCAGCAGTGGCAAAGTATTGCCCACTCCATGTAAACAGTAGCAGAATTCATATCTATCTCACCGAGACTACCAGGCAGACTTGAATAGCAGGTTCCAGGTGCCACTTGTCGTGTTTTTCCTGGTACTAACTAGCAGATGCATACACCTTATCAGCGTGTTGTCTCCGCTTTGGACAGATCAGCTGATAAGCCATCGACTCCTGCTACGTTATTATTCTCCGTCCGGGTTTTTGCTGTCTTTACCTCATCTTGGCCGGGCGGTATACATTCAATACCATCTTCAGGGATTACATCGGTGGTATCTTCGTTGTTTTCGCTACAATGTTCTTTCCATATTCTGAGCACATTTTCTGTAACAGTTACCAAATTACCTTGCTAGCCTCTACAGGAGGATGTGCCTGTATCAAAGCCATCAGTTTCACGTTTCACTCTTTGGTACAATTTTCGAACTTGATTCTGGCTCCTGTACATCTCGATTTTCTCATACTCCCTCTTTTTCGTTTTTCTGTTTTTCCTGCGCAAAAGACGTCTCTCCCGATAACTCTCTTGTGTGCCTTGCTTCCGATTGTAGAGTAGCCCTTTGTCCACATTTTTCTCTTCGGTAACAGTGGTCCCAATATAAATTGAGGCGTCTGCATAGTCCGGATTTTAACTGGGCTAAACCACTCGTGTTTGCCTTGGCAGCTCAAGTTCTTCTGCTGCAAAGGATATGAAGATGGTCTCCAAGTACGTCATTCACACTGTCCTTTGTTCTGCCAAACAATTGAAAAAGAGATAAGACGGTCTGCTTTGACTACAGGGGCATAAGTCCGCTCTCTATTGGTTATAGGACAGTGTTAGGGATATTGTGTGGACGACTAAAGCCGATTGGGCCCCACCAATGCGACTTTAGGCCTGGCAAGTCCACCATTGACCCGATATTTACCCTGCGGTAAATTCTGGAAAAGATCCATGACACTTACCAACTTTTTATAGATTATTGAGCGGCATTCGACAGTGCTGTACGTTCAAAGGTACTACAATCCATGTCTTAATTTTGTGTCCCTGCAAAGCTCATTTGGCTTTGTAGGATGACTCTAACTGAAACCCAGTCCTCAGTTACAATAGGAAAGAACATTTCCGAAGAGTTCAGAACCAAAAGAGGATTCAGACAAGAAGAAAACATTTCGTGTGCTCTATTAAACATTCTGCTGGAAAAGGTTATACATTGTCTTTATGGATCGACCAGCAAAAGAAGTATATGTTACGTTTAGAAAGGTCGAAAAATAATCTTCTGAAGTGGGACTGCCAGACCGGCCACAATACCAAGTTGATTGTGTTGTTGTAACAGTGTTTTATTTTATGTCATTCTTCTGCTTAATCTGGCTCTAGGTCTATCCCCAGTTTTAGGAATGTGGCTGCTTCGATGGGATGTAACTACAGAGCTACTGGAGGTAATTGAGTAGGTTTAGCAGGCAGTAGAAAAGGTGCAGCGCGGGCCCTGTGCCGCATGTTGGGCAGATATTGTGCACTGTGTCATCTATAGGAATTCAGAAGGCTACACCATCCCGAGCGTAGTTGAGCCAACGCTACTCTGATTTGTCATGGCAACTGACTTTCCTCAGCCGCGATAGATGGGGAGATGTTCTCCGAGTTCCGCATTAAAACGATAGTTGTTTATTGCATCTGCGACTGCATCCTGCTTGATAGGTTTGTTGATCTAGGGGTTCTCTCTTGTAACCTTGGACCTCTCTTTCTAGATCATGAAGATGCTTTTAGACATGCCTGGGTGGGGGAGTCCTGTCCACCATATGGTGATTAACACCTGTATTTGAAGAATCTTTGCCTCCTTATATAGATGGCCAACTGAAGACATGAAGAGGCATCCTCTTGCAGTTCTCAGGGATGTATTCTGACAGGTTTGAATATTTGGCCATCGCGGACCATACTGGCGCCACATAGCAGTTCTCAGGCATTCTGACGGGTTTGAATATTTTTCTTCGCGTTGCACATATATTCGCGGACCGCACCGCTACAAGAATCTTTGGAAAAAAATAATCTTTGTCTCCTCATGTAGATGGTCCACAGAAGACATGAGGAGGCATCCTGTTGCAGTTCTCAACACGGCATTCTAACAGGTTTGAATATTTTTGCAATTAATTTAGCTGACCGCACTGACGCCGCATAGCTTACCACAGACCGATCTTTGGCGTTATATGTGGTCAACAAGTTTCTTTATCTGGACCCAAGTGCTGCCGGCTAGGGACTTCAGGACCTTGTTCCTGCGTGTCAGTTTGTCGCAGATAGCTGTTGTATACGCGGACGACATGAACATGCCGACTAAATATCAGCTTGTGGCATACGTGGACGACAGGAGCATGCTCTATACTGTGACCCCTAGAATGGGCCACCAGCCCCGGCTCCGTTTGGAGACCAACTGGTGGTAGTCTTCATGGTTACGACATCGTACCAGAGACTTAATTCTGGGACCGCGGGTACCAGTTGTCCCTAGGTCTGTAGACCTAGTCTGGTAGTTAGTGTCGGCCCTCTTGTGGTAGTATCGTGGTGGTTGTGGTTGTATCCAAATCGCGGGTAAATTCTCCGGCTTTAATGTGGAGTTGCATTGCAACCGGCTGTCTGAGCCATAGAAAGATAGGAATTTTAGATGGGTTCCACACTTGAACACAATTGGTACCTCACTATGGTGCAAGGGGCGCTGTTTGGTCGCATGTAACCAGTTCGTGTTGAGAGAAGACCGTGGGGTTACACGGGAACGATGGCATATCTGTCACCCCTAGAATTTTGGGGTAGTTTGTGGTCGGAATTCTGCCACCATCGACCATGAGATGCAACTCTGTTCTACCCTCTGCCGTTCATGTGGTGAACAGAATTGCCGTAGATTTAGTAGCGAATATTTGTATATTCCTCGCGTGGAAAAGGTCCAATAGGAGTTCAGCCTTTCACTAATGATTTCAGGGAAGGAACCTGACGACAAGATCGTACAATCAGTCCCATACGTAGCGATCTCAATGCCGTCTGGAGGGGACGGAATAGAAGAGAGGAGAAGGTTAAACAGTTCCGGATATATCTCTCCACTACGGTATTTCGTCATCTTGTTCCTGAATTCCACGTACGACTGGCGTCCACACATATAATTGATTATCCAACTTTGCAAACTTGGTCAGAGGGTCTGCCCAATGTCCTCAAAAAGCGTGGAGTGCTTGACAGTATCGAGGGCTTTTGGTCAAACGCCACCATCACTGTATCTATCTCACGGCTTGTTCTGGTTGAGTCCTCGATAAATATGTGTGGAGATAACGTGCAGCGCTGTTGTCGTGCTGTGCTGCTTACGGAACACTTGATCGGCAACTGGATGGATATTTCTGACCCTGAGGAGGACTAAAACCTTAAGGGTCTTTGCTATGGCCAACAAAAACGAAATAGGTCTATACGATTCACCTTTGCTGACATCCTTGTCTGGCTTCAGTAGCCAGGCAACCCTGGCCATTCCTATCAATATACACATCACACACATACATACACACGGACAGTGGTGAGAATTTTAAGAGGGAAACTTTGAATTTGCGGGAAATGATCTATATAATATTCGTAGGATGTTTGCAGGAGTGACGTATGTGATGAGAGAAACAAAGCAGGGTCATTGCTTTGCCGGATTTAACATGACAAAGCCCCGGGACTTATCTTGGTCCCTCTTTCATCTCTCTGCGATGTCGTACTTAAAACAAGTAAAAAGTCGTTAAGTTCGGGTGGGCCGAACTTTTTACACCCTCCACCATAAAATATTGTTAACTAAAATTGATTAATTAGTTTACTTTCCTGTCCACAATTTTACAGCTATATCGACGACGAAGATACCACAGATCCACTCCAAAAAAATGGTATTGAGTGTGTGGCTAGACCACCTGAATCAATGCCACATTGTTACAGAATTAAGTAAATTGTGGCCAAAGGTTAAGTCACTCTCGAATCCGGGAAAGATGGATGATAGTACGGCTGTTACTTTCAACTACGTGACTGTAACTGACCCAAAGAAGCGCGCGTGTTTTTATAACAGGCAATTTATAGAGCACCCCGATAGTTATAGGGCAAAGAGGTGTTCTACGCCGTATAAGAAGAGCTGAGAAGACGTAATCTGAAACACAAAATCATCAAAAGCGTTGGACCTACACAACATATCAATGGTAATGCTTAAGCAACTGGATGGACCTGGGTTTGAGTATTTAACAAGTCTCCTCAACCTATCGTTAGCCACCCAGAATCCTGGAATGTTGGCTGGGTGGTCCCGCTACTGAAGCCAGGCAAGGATGCCAGCAGAGGCGAATCGTATAGACCGATTTCTTCTCTGCCGCCAGTAGCGAAAATTCTAGAGGCACTACTCTTCCCCATGATTGGAAACTGTTTCACAGTTGTCCAAACATGGGTATGGATATCGGAAAATGCATAGTCTCACAACACCATTACATGTTATATCCACATATATTGGTCGAGGAATGAACCAACATAGGTCGTGCTACAGAACAGTCATGGCTCTTGATCTGTTTTGGGATATAAAGATGATTTCCCTCGTTGGATAATCAACGCGAATCCTTTGTGGAATTCAGAAATAAGAAGAGGGGTAGAGTTAAACAGCTATCCCTAATATGGGATAATATCTTCAGAGCTCTGTATATATAAACCAACTTTCTGAAATTCCTCCGTTCGGCAGTGATATCTTCGGTTCCTTCGGGTTGTAGGTTAAATGTGACTTAGTGCAGTTCTTCCAATAATAATATCCGACACTAAATCTACTGTTACACTGTTCTCCACTTGAACTGTGGAAATGAGGCCCTCCACGCATTTATTGGTTGATCGTGTCCTGATTTCGACCACTAACTACCCAAAGATTTTGGGTGGAACGTTCGAAATCATGCTTTAGGGGCGTTTGCGCAAACCTCAGCTATATGCTATAAGATCAGAAGTAGGAGCAAAATCCTTAAGTCGCTGGCCAGCGGCACTTGTGGGCCGACAAAGAAGTCTTGTCGAATTCTTAGACTGGTCTATTATAAGCTATGCGGCGCAGGATGCATCCTCATAACACCAGTTATTTATTGGCATTCACACTGATATTGTACTCGGAGACAATCCACGCTTGTTTGTCCTGAGGGTCGATGAAACCTGAGTATCCCGTGTCCTGTCCACAAGAAGTGACATAAGATTATGTGCTCAAACTACAGGGACATATATAAATATTGCTTATAAGATACATTCATTCCATTGACTAGAAATTTACCCTGCTGTAAATCCTAGAATAGACCCAAGAGGTGCAGATCGACACTTACCATATTTTTGTCGATTGTAAAACAGCCTTCGACAGCGCTAAATGTATTCCAAGCCATGTCTGAATTCTGTATCCCCGAAAAGTTCATTCGGCTTTGTAAAATGACATTAACTGATACTCGGTCCTCAGATAAAATAGGAAAGAACCTCCCCGAAGAGTTTAGAAACAAAAGAGGTTTTGCGTCAAGGAGACAGACTTTCGTGTGACCCCATCAGCAGTAAAATAAGTAAATTATATTTTTATAAAGATCTACTAAAGCGGGTTTGGCAGTATACGGCTACAAAACCAAGTCGATGGTCTTGTTGTTGCTGCTGTAAAAGAGTTTTTATTTTATGTGTGTACCATTCATTCTTTTGCTTAATCTGGCTCTGGGTAATCTGCTGTTCTAGGAATGTGGCTATTTCGATGGAATATAACTACAAATCTACTGGAGTTAATTGAGTAGGTTTGGCAGTTGAAAAGGTACAGTGTGCCATGCGGGACTGTGCCGCATGCGATGCAGATGTTTTCCACGGTTCCATCGATCCTTGCCCTATAGGTATTCAGACGGCTGCACCATGCCGAGTGTAGTTGAGCCAAAACTATTCTGGTTTGTCATGGTAACTGACGTTTTTCAGCTGCGATAGATGGGGGGATGTTCTCAGGGTACCGCATTCGCACGATAGTTATTTATGCTATTTAAACCTGTTTGATAGGTTTGTTGGTCTACGCATTCTCTCTTGTAACGTTGAACCTCTCTTTCTAGATCATGAATATCCCTCCTGACATGATTGTGTGGGTGGGAGAGTTCTATCCACCACATGTTGATTGGGATGGCTCTTAAGATAACACCCGAGCAATTACTGCAACGAATGTATGACATTGTGCTGCTGGAAGAATCGTTGTCTCCATATATAGATGGTCCACTAAAGACATGAGCAGGCATCTTCTTGCGGTTCTCAAGACGCCATCTAACAGGTTTGAATATTTTTGCACTTAAATTCGCGGCCCACACTGTTGCCGCATAGCTTTCCACAGACCGTTCTAAGGCGTTATTTGTGGTCATCAAGGTTCGCTTGACTTGAACACCTTTTTCCTACATCTTACCCTGTCGCAGACATGAACATGCTGTCGAATGTGACCCCTAGAATTTTGGGATAGTTTGTTGTTGGAATTCTGCTACTATCAACCATCACATTTGTCTCCTCATGTAGAGGGTCCACCGAAGACATTAGGAAGCATTCTGTTGCAGTTCTCAGGCATTCTGACGGATTTGAATATTCTTCCGTCGCGTTGCACTTACGTTCGCGGACCGTACCGCTGGAAGAATCTTTGGAAAAAAAGAATCTTTGTCTCCTCATGTAGATGGTCCACTGAAGATATGAGGAGGCATCCTGTTGTAGTTCTAGGGGCGGCATTCTGATCGGTTTGAATATTTTTGCAATTAAATTAGCTGGCCGCACTGACGCCACATACCTTACCACAGGCCGACCTTTGGCGTTATATGTGGGCAAAAAGGTTTCTTTATCTGGACCCCATGTGCTGCCGGCTAGGGACTTCAGGAACTTGTTCCTGCGTCTCAGTTTTTCGCAGATAGCTGTGAACATGCCGTCGAATGTGACCCTTAGAATTTTGGGGTAGTTCGTAGTTCTGCTACTATCGACCATAACGTTTGTCTCCTCATATAGATGATCTACTTATCCACATTAGGAGGCATCGTGTTGTAGTTCTCAGGCATTCTGACAAGTTTGACTATGTTTCCGTCGCGTTGCACTTATATTCGCGGACCGCCGTATAGCTTACCACAGACCGACCTATCGCGTCATATGTGGTCAACAAGGTTTCTTTATCTGCACCTCAAGTGCTGAAGGCTAGGAACTAAATGACCTTGTTCCTACATGTCAGCAACCCGGCTCTGTTTGGAGACCAACTGGTGGTAGTCTTCATCGTACCAGAGACTTAATTCTGGGACCACGGGTACCAGTTGCCCCTTGGTCTGTAGACCTAGTCTGGTAGTGGTTGTGGTTGTATCCAAATCGCGGGTATATTCTCCGGCTTTAATGTGGAGTTGCATTGCAACCGGCTGTCTGAGCCATAGAAAGATAAGAATTTTAGATGGGTTCCGCACTTGAACACAATTGGTACCTCACTACGGTGTAAGGGGCGCTGTTTGGTCGCATGTAACCAATTCGTGTTGAGAGAAGACCGTAGGGTTACACGGGAATGATGACATATCTGTTACCCCTAGAATTTTGGGGTAGTTTGTGGTCGGAATTCTGCCACCATCGACCATGAGATGCAACTCTGTTCTACCCTTTGCCGTTCATGTGGTGAACAGAGTTGCCGTAGATTTAGTAGCGAATATTTGCACATTCCTCGCGTGGAAAAAGGTCCAATAGGAGTTCAGCCTTTCACTAATGAATTCAGGGAAGGAACCTGACGACAAGATCGTACAATCAGCTCCATACGTAACGATCTCAATGCCGTCTGGAAGGGACGGAATAGAAGAGAGGAAGAGGTTAAACAGTTCCGGATATATCTCTCCACTACGGTATTTCGTCTTCTTGTTCTGAATTCAACGTACGACTGGCGTCCACACATATAATTGATTATCCAACTTTGCAAACTTGGTCAGAGGGTCTGCACGATGGCCTCAAAAAGCGTGGAATGTTTGACAGTATCGAGGGCTTTTGGTCATACGCCACCATCACTGTATCTATCTCACGGCTTGCTCTGGTTGAGTCCTCGACAAATATGTGTGGAGATAACGTGCAGCGCTGTTGTCCTGCTGTGTTGCTTACGGAACCCATGTTGATGATCGCCACCTGGATGGCTTTTTCTGACACTGAGGGGGCATAAAGCCTTAAGGGTCTTTGCTATGGTCAACAAAAACGAAGTAGGTCTATACGATTCACCTTTGCTGACATCCTTGTCTGGCTTCAGTAGCCAGGCAACCCTGGCCATTTTCCAGACTTCGTGAACGATGTGGGTGGCTAGCAAGAGGTTGAGAACTTTGGTGAGATACACAACTCCCGGCTCAACCAGCTGTTCCAGCATTACCATCGAGAATCCATCAAGGTCCAACGCCTTGGATGATTTAGCGTTCCTGATGGCATTCGCAAAATCGTCCATTGTGAATTGCCTGATGAGCTGAATTAAATCACCAGCAAAACGATCGTTGGGTGTGTGGGACTTCGCTAGAATTCACCTTTTCAATACAAAATTCCTTAGGTCATGTTAGCTCGATTAATTCAATTAAATTGTCGTGGTGCATGGTCGCCAGCAAGAGATCTAATGTGACGTAGCACTCTTCTCTTCCCGCTGCTACTCCTGGGGTGCTAGAACAACTTTCGATTGAAATAACTTGCGCACATCTCGGATCGCTGAGCGTAAGTTGCCAAGGTGACTGAAGTTCTACCTGCCTTCTTTCCAGAGTTTGAGAGGGACTTAACCGTTGCCCATAATTCGCTTATTCTGGCTTCAATGTTGCAACTCTTTAGATGATTTAACCACTTTTTCTGCTAATGCTCACCAACCAACCTGTTAACTTCTAGTGTCAGGTCCCTGACTCTGGGGTGCCCCAGTTTCCCCCAATGGCACGACGAAACTCATCACACTCATTTGCTAATCCCGTCGCCACTGCTGGGACGTTTGGTCTCACTTTGGTTTTTGGACCAGCAGGTATATGGCAAACGGCTGCAGCAGAGATGATGTCACGGAACGTCCTATTTGCTACCCAAACATCAGAAGGGTTGGACAGATCTCTGAAGCTGTAATTTGTGAACTCTCTGAACATCGACCAATTAACTTTCTCATGATTGATGAAAGGGAATGCCGGTTGAGAGGTAATAAAATCGGGCGGTCTGCTGATGGGGACAATTATGGGGAGATGGGCTGATCCAAAAGATAGGACGGGTTGCCAGGTGACGACATTTGTCAAAACAGGTGACATATCTTGTGAATTGTGACACTCTCCGCTTACTCTGGCAGAGGCGGTCTCATTGACCGTGCAAAACGTAGAGCTATTAATCTGCTCAGCCAGCACTATACCCCTCTGGTCATTTTCGAGAACCGAATGCCACATCTTATGATGAGCAGAACTAACCCCACCACCAAACGGTTATGACCTTCCCAAAGCCTTCTAACTTTTGTAGTGAAAACAGCCAAACTTTCGATTTTCTCCCTTAAACTTGTCCCTTTTCAAATCTCCTACAGGATATCTCAGTGTTACAATGCCAAAGGAAAGGAAAAAAACTCAACAATGACAGCAACAAGATGAAGAAGAAGACGAAGAAAATAATAATTTATTTTCGTCTCATACGCACGTTTTATGGCATAACCTCAAACTTGAAAAAGTTTTAGCAATTTTTTCATCACCGTCAAGAAAACGTAACACCACAAACAGCAAACGATGTTCCGAAAATAAGTTAAAAGGCAAAGTTTCCCGTCTTCCAATGAGACCAATGAGTGGGGATATACATACATACATACACACATACATATGTATGTATGGTTTGTATGTGTTTATGTGGTAAATGTGTGTATGTTCGATGATGCCGTCGCTTGTGTCGAAGTAAGGTTAACTTTCTACGATTTCATCTTAACGAACACATCATAAATCTTTGGGCAAATTTTCATTGAAAATACACGCTGACATTTGCTTTAACATTCGTCAAAGTAAAGAAAGTAAATTTATCACAACAGCAACACTCCTGCGAACCTAAATAATACAAATGTAACACCTCCTTTTCCCCGCATAGAAAATAGGAGAATGAGGAGGAGGAGGGCTTGTCGATATTTATTTACAAATTTAAACAGACTTCAAAGTATTTGTAATGCCATAAAGATAAGTGCGAAGTAAACAAGCAGAAAGTTTTAGGTGGGGACCTGGAAAGAAGCAGAGGTGATACAAATAAACACTTTGACCGGAAATCAAACCACAAAAAGATTTCCGACAAAAGATTGTGACAGCATCACAGACGGAAAATGGACAATACTCCGGCGGATATTTAAATCCGGAAGTCCAATAAAAAATATGTTTAAAAATCCACGCTTATAACTACAGATGTCCGCTGAAAAATATTTTTAGAAATCCACGTCTTCAACTGCAGAAGTCCGAAAAAAATATTTTTAAAAATCCACGCCTTTAACTGCAGAAGTCCGAAAAAAATATTTTTAAAAATCCACGCCTTTAACTGCAGAAGTCCGCTAATAAAATATTTGTAAAAATCCACGCCTTTAACTGCAGAAGTCCGAAAAAAATATTTTTAAAAATCCACGCCTTTAACTGCAGAAGTCCGCTAATAAAATATTTGTAAAAATCCACGCCTTTAACTGCAGAAGTCCGCTAATAAAGTATTTGTAAAAATCCACGCCTTTAACTGCAGAAGTCCGCTAATAAAATATTTGTAAAAATCCACGCCTTTAACTGCAGAAGTTCGCTGAAAAAATATTTTTAAAAATCCACGCCTTTAACTGCAGAAGTCCGCTGAAAAAATATTTTTAAAAATCCACGCTTTTAACTGCAGAAGTCCGCTGAAAAAATATTTTTAAAAATCCACGCCTTTAACTGCAGAAGTCCGCTGAAAAAATATTTTTAAAAATCCACGCCTTTAACTGCAGAAGTCCGCTGAAAAAATATTTTTAAAAATCCACGCCTTTAACTGCAGAAGTCCGCTGAAAAAATATTTTTAAAAATCCACGCCTTTAACTGCAGAAGTCCGCTGAAAAATATTTTTAAAAATCCACGCCTTTAACTGCAGAAGTCCGCTGAAAAAAATATTTTTAAAAATCCACGCCTTTAACTGCAGAAGTCCGCTGAAAAAAATATTTTTAAAAATCCACGCCTTTAACTGCAGAAGTCCGCTGAAAAAATATTTTTAAAAATCCACGCCTTTAACTGCAGAATTCCGCTGAAAAAATATTTTTAAAAATCCACGCCTTTAACTGCAGAAGTCCGCTGAAAAAATATTTTTAAAAATCCACGCCTTTAACTGCAGAAGTCCGCTGAAAAAATATTTTTAAAAATCCACGCCTTTAACTGCAGAAGTCCGCTGAAAAAATATTTTTAAAAATCCACGCCTTTAACTGCAGAAGTCCGCTGAAAAAATATTTTTAAAAATCCACGCATTTAACTGCAGAAGTCCGCTGAAAAAATATTTTTAAAAATCCACGCATTTAACTGCAGAAGTCCGCTGAAAAAAATATTTTTAAAAATCCACGCCTTTAACTGCAGAAGTCCGCTGAAAAAAATATTTTTAAAAATCCACGCCTTTAACTGCAGAAGTCCGCTGAAAAAAATATTTTTAAAAATCCAAGCCTTTAACTGCAGAAGTCCGCTGAAAAAAATATTTTTAAAAATCCACGCCTTTAACTGCAGAAGTCCGCTGAAAAAAATATTTTTAAAAATCCACGCCTTTAACTGCAGAAGTCCGCTGAAAAAATATTTTTAAAAATCCACGCCTTTAACTGCAGAAGTCCGCTGAAAAAATATTTTTAAAAATCCACGCCTTTAACTGCAGAAGTCCGCTGAAAAAATATTTTTAAAAATCCACGCCTTTAACTGCAGAAGTTCGCTGAAAAAATATTTTTAAAAATCCACGCCTTTAACTGCAGAAGTTCGCTGAAAAAATATTTTTAAAAATCCACGCCTTTAACTGCAGAAGTCCGTTGAAAAAATATTTTTAAAAATCCACGCCTTTACTGCAGAAGTCGGCTGAAAAAATATTTTTAAAAATCCACGCCTTTAACTGCAGAAGTCGTCTGAAAAAATATTTTTAAAAATCCACGCCTTTAACTGCAGAAGTCCGCTGAAAAAATATTTTTAAAAATCCACGCCTTTAACTGCAGAATTCCGCTGAAAAAATATTTTTAAAAATCCACGTCATTAAGTGCAGAAGTCCGCTGAAAAAATGTTTTTAAAAATCCACGCCTTTAACTGCAGAAGTCCGCTGAACAAATATAAAAATCCACACCTTTAAATCCAGAAGTCCGCTGAAAAATATTTTTAAAAATCCAGGCTCGTTAATCTGCCCAACCCTTCTGATATTCGGGTAGCAGAAAGACCATTCAGAGACATCATTACTGCTGTGGCCGCTAGTCCAATATCGGAAATGAGACCAAATTTCCCAACAGAGGCGTGATGAACTTCGTCGTGCCAACCCTTGTTACTCCAGAGTCAGGGATCTGGCACTGAAAGTTAACAGGTTGGTCGGTGACCACAAGCGAAACAAGTGGCTAAATCATCTGAATCCTACGTTTTGGGACGTTACGCTAACTGATCTGAAGAACAAGTTATATTAATCGACACCCTGGGAGTGACAGGGGGAAGAGAAGATTACTACGTAGCATTAGATCTCTTCCTGTCTAGGACCAATCCATCACAATTTACAATGATTATGTTGCGAATGCCATCAGGAACGCTAAATTATTCAAAGCTTTAGGCCCCGATGAATAAGCCATGAGTCGACTATTTCAACAAATTTCTCAACCCGTCCTTAGCCACCTTCATCTTTTCCGAAATCTGGAAAGTGGGCAGGGTGGTCCCGCTACTGAAGCCGGGCAAGGATGGCAGCAAAGGTGAATCGTACAGACCGATTTTACTTTTGTGTTCCGTAGCAAAGACTATTGAGGCTTTACTCATCCCTAGCATCAGATATAGCTGTCCAGTTGCCGATCCTCAGCATGGGTTCCGTAAGCAGCACAGCACGACCACAGCCCCATCTCTATACATTAGTCGAGGACTCTATTAATAGCCTTTGATACTGTTAAACAGTCCACGCTGTTTGCGGACATAGAGCAGACTACCCTCCAGACAATTTTGAAACGTTGGTCAATCAATTATACGTTTATTTACCACTGCACCACGGTGCTGGCCCATCCAATCTGCTAGATATTGAATTATATTAGACTTCGTACAAAGCATGATACCCCGCATCGCACAAAGCATGATACTCGAAGGTCGTTAGCGGACATCAGTTGACCGGTCTGACATAAGACTTTTTGGACGGTTGGACGGTCAAGGACGACGGCATAGAAGGTCGATGGGTTGGCCGCCTGACAAACCATCGTCTTATTTGGCGAATGCTGAGACCTTTCAGATGACCGTAAAACGTTCCTACAATAGATTGTCGTTCGGGTTTGTGTCGGACTTTGATGCAGACCTCTTCGTCAATTGATCTCAATTACGAATCTCGTCCGAGGACCAGTTTTGACTAGCAACCAGTGAGTGCCGCTGATTCTGCTGTCGGTGCCAGCTTTAACGATGATTGCGAATCGAAGGTTGTCAGCGGCCATCATTGGGCCGGTCTGGCATAAGCCTTCTTGCATCCTTGACCATCAGCGTTGAAAAACTATTTTCCCGAGGATATAGCTTTTCTCTATGCACTGCTTTTTTCTCCTTGGCTTTCTGTTCACGGATGGCTGTATAGGAGGTCGACGGTTTGACTGCCTGAGAAACTAACGTCTTATTGGGCAAAGGCCAAGGGCCTTCGGAGAAGCGAACACGTTCATACAACAAATAGTCCCTGCGCTTTACACTTGTCTTTCAGGTTTGTGTCGGGTTTTTATCCAGACTTCTTCTTCAATTGTTCTCCTTTACGGATCTCGTTCGAAGACCGGTTACGAAAGACAGGCCGTGACCTCGATGATTCTGCCGTCAGCATAATTGGCTAATGTGGCATACGGCTTCTTGCCTATGGGCGGTGAAGGTCACTTTTCCCAAGGAGCTATTTCCTTCTCAGTAATGGGCTTTTTTTTTCTTAGGCTTTCTTGTCGAAGACGGGTGACAATGGGTTGATTACCTAAGAAATCATGGTCTTATTGGGCGAAGGCTGAGAGCCCTAGAAGGAGCGAACAAATTCCGAAAACAAATAGTCCCTGCGCTTTACACTTGTCTTTCAGGTTTGTGTCGGGTTTTTATCCAGACTTCTTCGTCAATTGATCTACTTCACGAATCTCGTTCGAAGACCTGTTCTGACTAACAACCAGTGACTGCCGCGGATTCTCTTGTCTGTGCCAGCCTTGTTAAAGATTGCCACTCGAATGTCGTCAGTGGGCATCATTGTGGGCTGTGTAGCGTAAAGTTTTTTTCCTTGAAGGTTTCCCCAAGCAAGTGGCTAGGTTCTCAGTACTAGGCTTTTCTCCTTGACTTTCTGCTCAAGGACGTCTACTTAGGAGGTCGACGGGTTAACTGCCTGAGAAACCATCGTCTTATCGTGCGATGGCTGAGGGCTTTTGAAGAAGCGAACACGTTCCCACTATAGAAGCCCCCCGCTTTACCTTTGTCTCTTCGTCAATTGATGTCCCTTAGGGATTTTTTCGAAGACCGGTTTCGACAGGCAACCGGTGACTGTCGATAATTCTGCGATCGGGTCCAGCTTAATCGATGATTGACAATCGAATGTCGTTAGCGTGCTTCATTGGGCCGGTAAAGCATAAAACTTCTTGCGTCCTTGTTTTGGGCTTTTTCGCCTTGACTTTCTAATCAAGGAAGGCGAAGGCTGACAACCTTCAAGCAAACAAGTTTCACAGTTTTTTTTTGCTGAGAAATTTGGTTCGTTTTCTCAGAAGATGACAGTTCTTCAGACGACCAGCCACCTTGGCTATAACAGATTGTCCCTCCGCTTTACCATTGTCTTTCGGGGTTGAGTCGGTTTTTGGTGCTCTTCGTCAATTGATCTCCTTTACGGATCTCGTTCGGCTTCGGCTTATTTTATTTAGCCTTCTTCATTCCTTTTAGGTTTAGGTTCGGCTTCGGAATTGAATTAGACTCCACCACGTTGCTATGGCAGCAGATTTAGTCTTCCCCACGTTTTGCTCATCGTCGCACCTTCTAAGATCATATCCACCTGAAACTTGCGTTAAGGCACACGAGGGAAACTTCTGATGAAGAAAACCTTCTTCATGGATGCAAATTCAGATCTTTTCCCAGTGACTGGTTGCTGATTCTCCAGTCGGGGTCAGCTTTGTCGATGATTGTCACTATAAGGTCGTCAGCGGGCATTATTGGGACCGGTCTGGCGTAAGGTTTTTAGCGATCTTGTCCATGTGTCTTCTTAGTACTGGGCTTATTCTCCTTGGCTTTCTGATTAAGGGCACCTACATAGAAGGTCGATGGCTTGACTATCTGAGAAACCATCGTCTTATTGGCCTGAGCTTGGTATGTCTTCTCAGACTCATTGGGACCGGTCTGGCTTAAGGTTTTTAGCGATCTTGTCCATGCGACTTAAATGTCGTTTTCCCGAAGAGATGGTTATCTTCTCAGTACTGCGCTTATTTTCTTTGGCTTTCTGGTTAAGGGCAGCTGCATAGATGGCTTGACAGTCTGAGAAACCATCATCTTATTGGCCTGAGAGCTGTTTGTCTTCGAACAAGATGATAGTTTTTCAGTCTGCTCAATCACCTTCGCTTGCTTGTAGGCTGTGGACGTTTGTGCAATATAATGTCTCTCCACTTTACCTTATTTTCCTTAGCAGACTTAACAGAGATCACTGTAGTGTCCAAGTCTTCGAGGGTCAAAGTCAGACTAAATATAATGTCCTCCGAATCGTCCTTGTTCTGCTCTTCTGGAAGCAGCTGTTTCAGTTGGTCGCGAAGTTCCCTACTTTGTTTCTCTAAGATATACTCTATAGTCTTTAGAGTCAACTAGAGCTGGCCCCACCCTACTTTCACTTCACTTTTTTGCCGATCATCGCAGTTTCTTTAGATGATTCGGCTGTAGCAGTTACGCGATCTGGAAGGAAGATCTTATCGATCTGAAGCTCATTTTGAGCAAATTTCTTTCGCAAAGTATACCGGAGAACAATCTACGGTAAGATGGATAATCTTACGAAATTTTTTTGTAAATATTTTGTTTCTACGCTTCTGTTCGTTGTGTAATGAATTTGGCCGACCAAATCACAGCCTCTATGGGTGAACAGATAATTAATTTCATTGGATTAATCAATGCCTTCAGAGTTTCTTTGGTTATATCAAAATTGACATTCCATTTTGTTCCGATGATAAAAATAGCAAATAAAACGGAAGCTAAAGGGCAACAAAACGCTTCCAATGACTTTTAGTAGAAATTCAATTATACTTCAGTAAATGTTTCATCGGCTTTCATCCATTGGTTTCATATTATTTCATTTCACTTTTATGCGTTCTCAAATTTCTCACAATACACCGGAGGCATGAAATGTGTGTCTATTACTGGGCCTATGTAAAGTGGCAGGAGTATGTATGTTTTTATCTTCTTCTTCTACTAGATTGTGTCTAAAATACTAAATATTACGCTGACACCCCATAATGTTGTCGCACCCGCACCATAGTAAAGATGAAACCATGATGATGGTTGGTTGGAATCTTTAAACAACTGATAAATGTGTCGATTTATTGCAAGGTTTTTGTTTCATGGTGTTGTTGTTAATTTGTTGTTGTTATTGTTTGTCTATTGGTTTTGAATGTTAACAAATTGATGGCACACGGGAAAAAAATTGGTGCATAGGCCTATTTAAAGTTAAAAAAAAACTTTAGAACACGCCCCTTATAGACCTTGGAAAATATTCTTTAAAGACTCACGCCTCTTATAGAAATTGGAAAATATTCTTTAAAGACTCACGCCTCTTATAGACCTTGGAAAATATTCTTTATAGACCCACGCCTCTTATAGACCTTGGAAAATATTCTTTAAAGACCCACGCCCCTTATAGACCTTGGAAAATATTCTTTAAAACCCCAAGCATTTTATAGACCTTGAAAAAGTATTCCTTAAAAACCCCACGCCTCTTATAGACCTTGGAAAAATATTTTTTAAAACCCACGCCTCTTATAGACCTTGGAAAAATATTCTTTAAAAAACGCCTCTTATAGACCTTGGAAAAATATTCTTTAAAAACCCACGGCTCTTATAGACCTTGGATAAATATTCTTTAAAACCCCACGGCTCTTATAGAACTTGGAAAAATATTCTATAAAAACCCACACCTGTTATAGACCTTGGAAAATATTCTTTAAAAACACAACTCTTATAAACCTTGGAAAAATATTCTTTAAATACCCACGCCTCTTATAGACCATGGAAAAATATTCTTTAAAAAACCCACGCCTCTTATAGACCATGGAAAAATATTCTTTAAAAAACCCACGCCTCTTATAGACCATGGAAAAATATTCTTTAAAAAACCCACGCCTCTTATAGACCATGGAAAAATATTCTTTAAAAAAAGCCACGCCTCTTATAGTCCATGGAAAAATATTCTTTAAAAAACCCACGCCTCTTATAGACCATGGAAAAATATTCTTTAAAAACCCACGCCTCTTATAGACCATGGAAAAATATTCTTTAAAAAACCCACGCCTCTTATAGACCATGGAAAAATATTCTTTAAAAAACCCACGCCTCTTATAGACCATGGAAAAATATTCTTTAAAAACCCACGCCTCTTATAGACCTTTAAAAAATATTCTTTAAAAACCCACGCCCCTTATAGACCTTGGAAAGATATTCTTTAAAACCCCAAGCTTTTTATAGACCTTGGAAAGATATTCTTTAAAACCCCAAGCTTTTTATAGACCTTTGAAAAATATTCTTTAAAACTCCACGCCTCTTATAGACCTTCGAAAAATAGTCTTTAAAATCCCACGCCTCTTATAGACCTTGGACAAATATTCGAAAAATCTTCTTTAAAAACCCACGCCTCTTAGAGACCTTCCAAAGATATTCTTTAAAACCCTCGCCTCTTATAGGCCTTGGAAAAATATTCTTTAAAAACCCACACCTCTTATAGACCTTGGAAAAATATTCTTTAAAAACCCACGCCTGTTATAGACCTTCGAAAAATATTCTTTAAAACACACGACTCTTATAGACATTCAAAAAATATTCTTTAAAAACCCACGCCTCTTATAGACATTCAAAAAATATTCTTTAAAAACCCACGCCTCCTATGGACCTTGGAAAATATTCTTTAAAAACCCACGCCTCTTGTATACCTTCGAAAAATATTCTTCAAAATTCCACGGGTCTTATAGACCTTCGAAAAATATTCTTTAAAAACCCACGTCTCGCAATGTTTAGGAGCGATGCTTGTCATCTTCCATTCCTTACGTCACCCTTTATCTCCCTTTTCTCTAAGTGTCTACAGATGTATTTGTAACAATATAGCTTTTGCGTGTCAATATCTTCGGGGGGTAAATTTGTACGAAATATAACCAAACATGACTGCAAAATTGTTAACATGACATGTTACAAACTATGTCCCGTACCACTGACTGACTACTCCTACGAGCCAAAAGGAAATTCCTTGCAGTTATTTGTTATACGATCCTCATACCTACACGCACCCACGCACATATGTATGAACATTTGAATTCTTTAGCGTATTGTAGAAAAGACAAATTTAAAGGGTATTCATTCGAATGTTTCAAGGTGGGAGTTTGTTTTTTTGGGGGTTTTATTTTATCTGTCTTTCTTTTACCATGTGGCAAAAAAATTCTCAACAGCTATGTTTGACAGAAAAAAAGGATTAACATTCCAATTCCACGTAGATAGTTTACAAGAGGCATTATTGACTATTTGAAATATTTGCAGGATTTTCTTTAATATTTGAATATTCTTAAGTTTTGTTGACTCTATGCTAAGGCCGATTACAATGTCTTGCTATTTCTTCTTCTTCTGGCTGGGTAAATGTTTATTCCGTTAAAAATAGTCGTTTCTTGGGATGGCCAGCATTTAAGCACGCAATTTGAGAAAATTTGTATTTTAGTTTGCCTATGCAAATACCCAGCAAAGAAGGGATTCCTTGCCTTAGCCTTGAAATAGTCATTTCTTTCTTAGGAAAAAAGGGATAATGAACATTTGCCAGACATAAGAGGATTTGTCAAAAAACTACATACATATGTACATTGTATGTATATGCCAACTACCTCTGTTCATTATGTTCCGATAAATGTTATACACATTTGCAACAAATAACAAATCCAATTTGTAATTCCCAAGATTACACATAAGGATTCCACTATCAATATTTAAAATTCAAATGTTACGCCTCAACATTAAGCATTTAGTGCATCTTAGGAGCGAAACAGAAGGAGGAACAATTGAAAAAATATTTTTAAAAGTCAATAAAGACACATAAAATCCCTCGCCTTTTATAGGCCGTTGAACAATTTTTCTTTACAAAATCATTGGCTTTTATTGACCTTGGAAACATATTCTTTACAAAATCCATGGCTTTTGGAAAAATATTCTTTGAAAAATCCACGCGTCCAATAGACCTTTGAAAAAATGTTCTTAAAAAATCCACGCCTATTCTAGACCATTGAAAAAATTATACTAAAAAATTCACATCTACTCTACTCTACTGAAAAAATGTTCTTAAAAAATCCACGACTAGTCTTGACCATTGAAAAAATATTCTTAAAAAATCCACGCCTATTCTAGACCATTGAAAAAATTATACTAAAAAATCCACGTCTACTCTACTCTACTGAAAAAATGTTCTTAAAAAATCCACGCCTAGTCTTGACCATTGAACAAATATTCTTAAAAAATCCACGTCTACTCTACTCTACTGAAAAAATGTTCTTAAAAAATCCACGCCTAGTCTTGACCATTGAACAAATATTCTTAAAAAATCCACGCCTAGTCTTGACCATTGAACAAACATTCTTAAAAAATCCACGCCTATTCTAGACCTTTGAAAAAATGTGCTTAAAAAATCCACGCCTAGTCTTGACCATTGAAAAAATATTCTTAAAAAATCCACGTCTACTCTACTCTACTGAAAAAATGTTCTTAAAAAATCCACGCCTAGTCTTGACCATTGAACAAATATTCTTAAAAAATCCACGCCTAGTCTTGACCATTGAACAAATATTCTTAAAAAATCCACGCCTATTCTAGACCTTTGAAAAAATGTGCTTAAAAAATCCACGCCTAGTCTTGACCATTGAAAAAATATTCTTAAAAAATCCACGTCTACTCTACTCTACTGAAAAAATGTTCTTAAAAAATCCACGCCTAGTCTTGACCATTGAACAAATATTCTTAAAAAATCCACGCCTATTCTAGACCTTTGAAAAAATGTGCTTAAAAAATCCACGCCTAGTCTTGACCATTGAAAAAATATTCTTAAAAAATCCACGCCTATTCTAGACCTTTGAAAAAATGTTCTTAAAAAATCCACGCCTAGTCTTGACCATTGAAAAAATATTCTTAAAAAATCCACGCCTATTCTAGACCTTTGAAAAAATGTTCTTAAAAAATCCACGCCTATTCTAGACCATTGAAAAAATTATACTAAAAAATCCACGTCTACTCTACTCTACTGAAAAAATTTTCTTAAAAAATCCACGTCTACTCTACTCTACTGAAAAAATGTTCTTAAAAAATCCACGCCTAGTCTTGACCATTGAAAAAATATTCTTAAAAAATCCACGCCTATTCTAGACCTTTGCAAAAATATTCTTAAAAAATCCACGCCTATTTTAGACCTTTGAAAAAAAATATTCTTAAAAAATCCACGCCTACTCTAGACCTTTGCAAAAATATTCTTAAAAAATCCACGCCTACTCTAGACCTTTGCAAAAATATTCTTAAAAAATCCACGCCTATTCTAGACCATTGAAAAAATTATACTAAAAAATCCACGCCTACTCTAGACCTTTGAAAAAATGTTCTTAAAAAATCCACGCCTAGTCTTGACCATTGAAAAAAATATTCTTAAAAAATCCACGCCTAGTCTTGACCATTGAAAAAAATATTCTTAAAAAATCCACGCCTATTCTAGACCTTTGCAAAAATATTCTTAAAAAATCCATGCCTATTTTAGACCTTTGAAAAAATATTCTTAAAAAATCCACGCCTATTCTAGACCTTTGAAAAAAAATATTACTAAAAAATCCACGCCTACTCTAGACCTTTGAAAAAATATTACTAAAAAATCCACGCCTACTCTAGACCTTTGAAAAAATATTCTTAAAAAATCCTCGCCTATTCTAGACCTTTGAAAAAATGTTCTTAAAAAATCCACGCCTATTCTAGACCATTGAAAAAATTATACTAAAAATCCACGTCTACTCTACTCTACTGAAAAAATGTTCTTAAAAAATCCACGCCTAGTCTTGACCATTGAAAAAATATTCTTAAAAAATCCACGCCTATTCTAGACCTTTGCAAAAATATTCTTAAAAAATCCACGCCTATTTTAGACCTTTGAAAAAAATATTCTTAAAAAATCCACGCCTATTCTAGACCTTTGCAAAAATATTCTTAAAAAATCCACGCCTATTTTAGACCTTTGAAAAAAATATTCTTAAAAAATCCACGCCTATTCTAGACCATTGAACAAATATTACTAAAAAATCCACGCCTAATCTAGACCTTTGAAAAAATGTTCTTAAAAAATCCACGCCTATTCTAGACTTTTGAAAAAATGTTCTTAAAAAATCCACGCCTAGTCTTGACCATTGAAAAAATGTTCTTAAAAAATCCACGCCTATTCTAGACCTTTGAAAAAATGTTCTTAAAAAATCCACGCCTATTCTAGACCATTGAAAAAATTATACTAAAAAATCCACGTCTACTCTACTCTACTGAAAAAATGTTCTTAAAAAATCCACGCCTAGTCTTGACCATTGAAAAAAATATTCTTAAAAAATCCACGCCTAGTCTTGACCATTGAAAAAATATTCTTAAAAAATCCACGCCTATTCTAGACCTTTGAAAAAATGTTCTTAAAAAATCCACGCCTAGTCTTGACCATTGAAAAAATATTCTTAAAAAATCCACGCCTATTCTAGACCTTTGAAAAAATGTTCTTAAAAAATCCACGCCTATTCTAGACCATTGAAAAAATTATACTAAAAAATCCACGTCTACTCTACTCTACTGAAAAAATGTTCTTAAAAAATCCACGCCTAGTCTTGACCATTGAAAAAATATTCTTAAAAAATCCACGCCTATTCTAGACCTTTGCAAAAATATTCTTAAAAAATCCACGCCTATTTTAGACCTTTGAAAAAAATATTCTTAAAAAATCCACGCCTATTCTAGACCTTTGCAAAAATATTCTTAAAAAATCCACGCCTATTTTAGACCTTTGAAAAAAATATTCTTAAAAAATCCACGCCTATTCTAGACCATTGAACAAATATTACTAAAAAATCCACGCCTATTCTAGACCATTGAACAAATATTACTAAAAAATCCACGCCTATTCTAGACCATTGAACAAATATTACTAAAAAATCCACGCCTATTCTAGACCATTGAACAAATATTACTAAAAAATCCACGCCTATTCTAGACCATTGAACAAATATTACTAAAAAATCCACGCCTATTCTAGACCATTGAACAAATATTACTAAAAAATCCACGCCTACTCTAGACCTTTGCAAAAATATTCTTAAAAAATTTACGCCTATTCTAGACCATTGAAAAAATTATACTAAAAAATCCACGCCTACTCTAGACCTTTGAAAACATGTTCTTAAAAAATCCACGCCTAGTCTTGACCATTGAAAAAAATATTCTTAAAAAATCCACGCCTAGTCTTGACCATTGAAAAAAATATTCTTAAAAAATCCACGCCTATTCTAGACCTTTGCAAAACTATTCTTAAAAAATCAATGCCTATTTTAGACCTTTGAAAAAATATTCCTAAAAAAATCCACGCCTATTCTAGACCTTTGAAAAAAAATATTACTAAAAAATCCACGCCTACTCTAGACCTTTGGAAAAATATTCTTAAAAAATCCACGCCTATTCTAGACCTTTGAAAAAAATATTCTTAAAAAATCCACGCCTATTCTAGACCATTGAAAAAATATTACTAAAAAATCCACGCCTACTCTAGACCTTTGAAAAAATGTTCTTAAAAAATCCACGACTATTATTGACCATTGAAAAAATATTCTTAAAAATCCACGCCTATTCTAGACCTTTGAAAAAATATTCTTAAAAATCCACGCCTATTCTAGACCTTTGAAAAAATATTCTTAAAAATTCCACGCCTATTCTAGACCTTTGACTTTTTTTAATTCACGCCTCTTACAGACCTTTGAAAAATATTCTTTAAAAATCCTTTGAAAAATATATTTATAAATAAAAATCAAATGTCGTTCGTTGGTAATGGCATCAGTTGGGAACGGCTGGACCGATTTGGATAATTTTTTTTGTGTGTTCTTATGTAAAGAAAATTTGACCACGCCCACTTTTTTCAATTTTTAATTTAAATATTAAACAAAAACTACTGAACCTATTTTTCTGAAATTGTCATGGAATTTACAGAATGCGATATTTTTTAAAAACGCTATATTTGCAAAAATAACTAATGTATTTATGAATTAATCTAGAATCTAGGTACTTCTTTGGGGCGTAAAGACCCCACCACGCCTGTTTTTTATTAAATAAAAATAAAACTAGAAAATAATGTGTCGCTTAGCCTCAATAAATATATTCTTTCTCATGATGGAATTTCTCAAACAAAAAAAAAAAAAAAAACAACCGCTTCCCGTTTAATTTTGCCACAATTTATAATTTAAAATCAAGCGTTTTATTTGAGAGATTCCATCATGAGAAAGAATATATTTATTGTTATATATTAAGCGACAAATTATTTTCTAGTTTTAAGTGCATTTCTAAATAAAACAATGAAACTTATTTTTTAATTATTTTTTATTTTTAACTTTTTAGTAAATACGTGTTTTTGACCACTGAGAACAAAATTATAGTCAATTTGGGCCGAAAATTTAGATAAAAACTTTAAAATGCCTGAAATCGTGTAGTACCGTTATATAAAGGCTATATCAAAACCTGGACTTATGTCCATAATTTTTGGTGGGGAAGTTTCAGTACCAATTCGGCCTAAAAATGAAGATAAAATCCTTAAAACACTTGAAATCGGGCCTTACCGCTATATGGGGGCTATACCAAAACCTGGACCTATGTCCACAATTTTTGGTGGAGAAGTTTTATGTACCATTGGGAACCCCAAGTGCCAAATTACAGCCTATTTGGGTTAAAAATTAAGATAAAATCCTTAAAACACTTGAAATCAGGTGGTACTGCTAGATGGGTCTATACCAAAACCTGTACCTATGTCCATAATTTTTAGTGAGGAAGTTTCTGTAGCAATGGGATTTCCCATTGCCAAGTTTCAGCCAATTCGGTCTAAAAATGAAGATAAAATCCTCATAATACATGAAATCGGGTGGTACCGCTTTAAGGGGGCTATACCAAAACCTGGACCTATGTTCACAATTTTTGGTGGGGAAATATGATTGGAAATGCCAAATGACAGCTAATTCGGGCAAACATGAAGATAAAATCCTTAAAATACTTGAAATCGGGTGGTACCGCTATATGGGGACTGTAGGAAAAAATGGGCCCATGCTTATGTATTGTCATCCAAATCTGAAAAGTGTGCAAAGTTTAGTTCGATTGAGTTACCAGATTTGAAATGCAAGTTAAATAAAACACCGTTAAAACACTGTAAAATGGACCAATCTTTGTTTTAATTTCATATTCATGTATTGTCATCCAAATCTGAAAAGTGTGCAAAGTTTTAGTCCGATTGGTCAACTGCAACTGTGTCAAAATTGAGTTACCAGATTTGAACTAAACGGACACCAAAGCAAGTTAAATATAACACTGTAAAAACTCCACATCTTAAAAAATATTTAACAACTCCACTACTTGAAAAATATTAAAAAAAAATCACGACTTGGAAAAAATTTAAAAAATCCTCGCCTTGGAAATAATGTTTAAAAAAGTTTTCGAGTTGAAAACAAAATTAATAATGTTTAAATAATCCATGACTTGAAAAAAATAGTTAAATAATCCATGACTTGAAAAAATATTAGAAAATTCACGACATGAAAAAAATAATAAAAATCCATGACTTGAAACAAAATTAGTTCAATAATCTACAATAATTGTTCTACAAACATCCCATATCGCCGAGTCCGAACGGCGTGTCTTAAGACACCACTTTGTAGAAAGTTTTACATGGCTGAAATACTCAGGAAATGTCGCCAACATTACTGAGGGGTATTTTGCCACCGTTGAAAATTTTGATTTTGACTGGCCGGGGAATCGAACCCACGACCTTCAGTGTGCAAGGCGGGTGTGCATACCATTGCACCACGGTGGCACCCATAATCAATAATCTATGATTTAAAAAAAAATTGTTAAAAAATCCATAACGTGAAATAAAATTTTAGAAAATTCACAAGATTAAATTAAACAAAAAAAAAATAAAAAAATATTTAAGAAATCCACGAATTGAGAAAAATTATTTAAAAAATCCACGACTTCAAAAAATTATTTAAAACATCCACGACTTGAAAAAAATATTTAAAAAATTCATTACTTGAGAAAAATTATTTAAAAAATCCACGATTTAAAAAAAAAATTAAAAAAACCACGACTTGAAAAAATTATTTAAAAAATTCACGAATTGAAAAAAAATTATTTAAAAAATCCACGATTTAAAAAAAATATTAAAAAAAAACACGACTTGAAAAAAATTATTTAAAAAATCCACGACTTGAAAAAAAATTAAAAACTCCACGTTAAAAAAATATTAAAAACTCCACTTAGATATGAATTATTAAAAATATCCACAAATTGAAAAAACAATAATTAAAAAAATCCACGACTTAAAAAAATTATGTAAAAGGTTCACGATTTGAAAAATGATAAAAAATCAACGACTCGAAACAAATTATTGAAACTCGGCGATTTAAAAAAATATTACAAAATCTTCGAATTGAAAATAAAATAATAATTTAAAAAAATTTTTGTACTTTTTGTTCGGCTTTAGGTCCTCTTTTCAATAAAACAAAATTCTATTTGCTTTTATTTACTCTGTTTATTTCCAATATTTCGGACGTCTTCGACGACCATCATCAGGGATTTTTTGGTTTTTATTCAACTCAAGTTCAACACCACCAGTCACATAGGATGAAAGTTGTTGTTAGTTGAATAAAAACCAAAAAATCCCTGATGATGGTCGTCGAAGACGTCCGAAATATTGGAAATAAACAGAGTAAATAAAAGCAAATAGAATTTTGTTTTATTGAAAAGAGGACCTAAAGCCGAACAAAAAGTACAAAAATAATTTAAAAAAATTTCGAAGTGAAAAAAAGATTATTAAACAAATATACGACGTGAAAGAAAAGATTATTTAAAAAATCCACAACGTAAAAAAATATTTAAAAATTCCGAGACTTAAACAAATATTTAAAAAACCAAGCCCTGCAAAAATATTTAAAAACCAACCTCAAAAAATTATTTAAAAAAAACAGCACTTGAAAAAAATTATTTAAAAATCCACGACTTGAAAAAATTATTAAAAAAATCACGACTTGAAAAAAATTACTTAAAAAATCCACGACTTGAAAAAAATTGTTTAAAAAATCCACGATTTCAAAAAATTACTTAAAAAATCCACGATTTCAAAAAATTACTTAAAAAATCCACGACTTGAAAAAAAATTATTAAAAAATCCACGACTTGAAAAAAATTATTAAAAAAATCCACGACTTGAAAAAAATTATTAAAAAAATCCACGACTTGAAAAAAAATTTTAAAAAAATCCACGACTTGAAAAAAATTGTTTAAAAAAGAAACGACTTCAAACAAACTATTTTAAAAATCCATGTCTTGAAAAAAATGTTTTAAAAAAATTACCGTTTAAAATATATACTTTTTAAATTATAAAAATGCACGAATAAATTATTAAAAAATCCACAACATAAAAAAATATTTAAAAAATCTTCGACTTGACAAAAATACATTTTTTTAAAAATCTTCGAATTATTTTAACATTCCACAACGGGAGAAAATTAGAAAAATCCACGATATGATTAAAAATTAAAAAATCCATGATATAAAAAAATTATTTAAAAAATTCACGACTATAAAAAAATTAAAAATCTTCGATTTGAAAAATATTTAAAAAACGACGTAAACAACTTGAAAAAATAATTTAAAAAAAAACATTTTTAAAAATTCACGTCTTTTATAGACTTAGAAAACAAATTATTAAAATCCAGCACTAGAACAAAATTATATAAAAAAATCCACGTCTTTCAAAGACTTTATTGGGATACAATTTTGGTTTTTTCAAAATAGTCTGGCTTAATCCTGTTGTTGTTGTTTTACTATTTTAGAACAAGTTATTTACTAGGGGAAAAGGTTTGGCATTATGCGCCAAGGGGTAAGGCAGAGAAGAAAAGTTTCGATCCTCGCCGCAGGATCTCATCAGTTTCCTTGTTTCTTGTTTGTGGATATTTTCCACTGAAGTTATTTTTCAATAACTACTTCAACAAAAAACTTTTTATACCCAAACATCAGCTCGAAGTATAAAGGTGAACAAAGAAAAAATTTCAATGACAAGTTTTTCTTTGGCAACTTCACACAACCCCGACAAAAGTGTTTGCAAAACAAACCAAACCTTTTCCACTGTTATGTGTCTTTGAATTTCAACGAAGGCAACATAATAATATGTTGTTGGTAGCTTGTTACAACCATAACCAACCAACCAAACCGTGCCAGTGTTTCTCAAATAGAACAATGGTGGCGTTTTTATTGGGATGGCTGATACAATTTTGTTTTTTCAAAATAGTCTGGCTTAATCCCATTGTTTTTTTGTTTTAATATTTTAAAACAACTTATTTATTAGTGGAAACCTTTATACTTCGAGCTGACGATTGATGTTTTTTGTTTTTTGTTGAAGAAATTATTGAAAAATAACTTCGTTGGAGAATATCCACAAACAAGAAACAAGGGAACTGATGAGATCCTGTGGCGAAGATCGAAAGTAGTCTTCCCTGCCTTACCCCTTGGCGAACAATGCCAAACTTTTTCCACTAATAAATTAGTTGTTTTAAAATAATAAAACAACAACAATAGGATTAAGTTATGACTATTTTGAAAAAACTTAAAAAGCCAATATTTAAAAAATCTACTCGTTTTATAGACCTTGAAGAAAAAAACAAATTGTTAAAAATTGCACGACTTTTATAGACATTAATATTTTTTAAACAATGCACGCCACTTATAGATTTTAAGATATTTTTTAAAAAAACTCCCGACTTGAAATAATTATGTAAAAAAATATATTTCAAAAGTCCACGATTGGAAAATTTATTTTAAAAATATTTTAATAGACATTGAAAAAATTATAAAAATTATGAAACATACATCTTTTAAAAACTTAAAAAATCAAAAAACCTCGCTTTTTATAGATTTTGAAAAAAAGAATTATATAAAAAAATCGAGGCCTTTTATATACTTTGAAGAAAAAAATTGTTAAGAATTTCTCGACTTTTATAGACTTTAATTTTTTAAACAATGCACGCATTTTATAACCGTTAAGATATTATTTAAAAAATCCCCCGCCTTGAATAAATAATTTAAAACATCAACGTCTTAAAAATTATAAAAAAACCCAAGGACTTTATTTGAATTAAATGGAAAAAAATATATTTAAATTATTCACGACATGAAAAAATATGGCATTTTTTCTTTAAAAATCTATAGAAAACATTGTTTATATTTAATTTTTTCTTTAATATCAAAAGAAAATAAAATACCTGCAAACTATGCCATGAATCTCGAATCCTATATGGTCCACTACTACATTTACATAACATCTTGAAATCAATCATCATTAATTTTCCCCCTTAATTAGCACATTTGATTATAGAAAACGCAGAGAGAAAATAATATGTAAGTGCCTAGCCACAAAGGAAGAAAACAAAAACGTAACTACCATAATAATAATCATTAATTTTCTTTGATTATTTAGTAGAGGTTGAGTTTCGACTTTTCCGACACTTTATATCCCGCACAACAATCGCTGCCCCAAAAAAAGAAAGTGAAAGCAAAGCAATTCCATTCCAAAGCAAAGCAATTCCATTTGTAATGATGAATCAATCAACCAAACTCATTCTTATTCGTTATTATTATTTTTGTTGTTGTTATTGTTTTGTTATTCAAAGTGAATTTCAACAGCCTGTTCGAAGCTGTTTTGAAATTCAATGAAGCCTGACCGAATAACAACTGCTGCTGACCCATAATCATCTGTTCGAAGGTGTTTAGTATAACTTATTTCCAGACTTTTATGCCGTCCATTCATTGAAATGTGAAATGCGTTTTTGATTGTTAGATGATGTAGAGATGGTAAGTAGGCACAGGCAGAGCGCAGAATCCGATACAGATGGTATAACTCTCCGAAAATAATGCATGGGAATGTTGTGGCTTATGTTGCAACATTGTTTAGCAACATTAGATGTGGCTAGAGAATGCTTTGAATATTGATTAAATTAAAGTCAGGCAAATATCGAATGCTAACTGAATTTATCAGGGGGCTGTGGTTAAACTTTATCAGCTACAAATAGTCGTTAAATAGGGTCACTTCTATGATTGGAAATATAAATCATGTAGAGTTTAAATCTTTACCGGATATACCGACACAAATATTGGACTCTAAAGCTTTTATTATTACAGTGTCTAAAAAGGCAAAGCATTTTTCAATATTCTGCCAGTAAATCATTAACAACATTCAACATTTTTTAATTGCTCGGCATTCAAATAGACATTTCAACGACACAGTATGTCCTGTAATACCACACCACCCCATTCCCCGGCGAACATCAATTACAAATGATTTAGCTAAAAGCAATTATCCGGCATAAACATCAATGGATGATTGCAAAAAAGGGGGAAATAATGAATGGTAGATGTAGATTACTTGGCTGCAATGTTTCCACAGATTACTGTCATTTCATTCAAAACATTTGCCTCCGCCTCCGCCGTACCCGCCACCTTGACGTTTATTGTCAAGGACCACATTATGTTGGATTATTGTGCATTTCATGACAGGAAAACACTTAGCCACTTTATGAGCATTTAATTGGGCAACGCTGCTGCTCGATGGGAGGTAGAGTGGAGCTTGGTGGGAGTTTGTTTTCGTAGAGATAACTGCAAACAATGTCTGTGACGTGAAAGATTTATACGAAATATTTATGGCCATTAAATTTTGGCAGCATGCGATTTTTATTATCCCCTCCCCTCTATCCCAAATATAATTATTTTCATACAAAAGATAACTAAACTGCTTAACTACCTCATATGGAGAAAGTCCTGTCGTTATGAAAATATAATGGAAATTATTTATTTTGTTTTTTGTTCATTGAAAAGGTTATCTTAATTTATGTATGTTATGGAGAAATGTAATAAAATGTGAATAGGTCAGAATTTTGGAAAAGGTCAAGGAGATCTTAAAGTATCAAGGGTGTGGGGGTTTTAACGAATATTTTAATGAATAAATAACGTGGAATTTTTAAAATAACAATTTTTCAATGGCGTGGATTTTTTAAAAATAATGGAGTTTAAAAAATAAAATTGAAATAAATATTTGTTAAAGGTCGAGGAGTTTTTAAAAAATGTTTTTTCAATGGCGTGGATTTTTTTAAAAAAATATTTTGTCATGGGCTTGTATTTTTTAAAAAAATAGTTTTTTTAAGGCTTGGATATTTTAAAAATATTTTTCAATGGCATGGATTATTTAAAAAAAAATATTTTGTCAGGGGCTTGGATTATTAAAAAAATATTTAATCAATGGCATGGATTATTTAAAAGATATTTTTTCAAAGTCGTAAGTTTTTTAAAAAAATTGTTTTTCAATGAATTGGATTTCTTAAAAAAAATGTTTAATATCGAGGATTTTTTTAAAATATATGTTTTTAAGGGCTTAGATTTTTTGAAAAATATTTTTCAAGGGCTTGTTATTTATTTATTTTTTTTTTGAAAATATTTTTTCAATGGCTTTGTTTTTTTTTAAATTGTCCAATGGCTTTGATTTAAAAAAAGAAAAATTCAATGCCGTCGATCTTTTAAAAAATACGTTTTCAAGAGCTTGGATTTTTTAAAAATATTTTTTCATGAGCTTGGTTATTTTATATAAAAAGTATTTTCAAAGGCTGGGATTTTTTAAAAAAAAAAAAATATTTTTAAATGCCTTCGATCTTTTAAAAAAAATTGTTTTCAAGGGCTTGGATTTTTTATTTAAAAATACTTTTTCAAATGCTTGGATTTTTTTAAAAAATATTTTTCAAGAGCTTGTTTTCTTTTTAGAAATAATTTTTTCAAGAGCTTGAATATTTAAAAAAAATAACTTTTTCAGTGGCCTGGGGTTTTTAAAATTTCTTTTCAGTGGCGTGGAGTTTTTAAAAAATAATTTTTTCAATTCTGTGACATTTTCAAAAATATATTTAAATGAATTATACAAAAAAAATCTTTAAAATATTTTCAGTGGCGTAGATTTTTTAAAAGTATACGTAACTTTTTAAAAAATAATTTTTCAAGGTTTCAAGGGCTTGTATTATTTAAAAACAAGTAAAAAGTCGTTAAGTTCGGCCGGGCCGAACTTTTTATACCCTCCACCATAATATAGTCTTAATTAAAATGGAATAATTAGGGTCCTTTCACAATTTCAGGTGGAACAACTTTTCGACAATGGATAGACTCCTACTGCCTCCCACTATTGCTTAAATTACACTGTGAACACAAATATTAGGGCAAAGATAATTCCTTTTGGAGATGAAAGCCCTTGGTGTGTGTATTAGGGTTATGACTTTTTGACCTTTTTTCTCAAAAATGATTTCCTGTAGCGAGAATGAATGAACTTTTGCATATTAATGCCAAAAATAACATTCATTACATTTAATTATTTAAAAAGGTCACGCACAAACCACTTTTTGAAAAATCCTATGAAATGAAAAAATTTTTTTTTTCAGAAAAATATTTCCTTTTGCATGAATGAATGACCTTTGACCTATTAATAACCAAAATAACTTTTATTCCATTTAAATATAAAAAAGGTCACGCACAAACCACTTTCAATTTATATGATACTAGCAAAATGCCCGCTACTTCGTATGCGGAAAGGATATAAAAAAACAAATAAACAATATATAATATGGAAATGACAAACACTGAAAATTTGGTCGCACTAATACCAATTTTAATCAATATTTATTTTTATCTTAGTACTGTACGTACCCCTTAAGTTCGTTTTTAAAAAAGATCAGCCGTATCTCACCCTTACACATTAACAGCGAGATCAACGTTGCACACCAATACACACCCTAACTCCAAAAAATAAAAATTCCAGCACTGTCCCTACACCCAAAAACAAATTGAGTACCATTAAGTAATTTTCGTATACTTATGGTACGTATTTCGACGACATATCTCAGCCATACACGGACATTAATACAAAATAATTACAGTAAATTCCATAATAATTACAGTAATTCCAAATCTCAAGATTCCAGCTGTATCCGTTCGTCCAATTCCAAATTGTACTAAACTTAGTATCAAGTCGAACTCTTCGTACCCATAAGAAAGATTTTCCAAAACTACCTCAATCCTTCACTTTAGTAGTAATCTTACTTCCAAATTTCTGGATTCAAACTCAATCCGTTAAACCAAATTAAAATTGTACTAAATTTAGAACAATTTAGAATTTTCGTACCAATTTTCAAAACTTCCTCAACGCAACAGGGCTACAATAATCATTCTTTCAAATTGCAGGATTCCACCGCTATCCGTTCACCTACATACAAATTGTACTAAATTTAGTACCATTTAGTGCTTTTCGTAACCATAAGTTTGCTTTTTCAAAACAACCTGAATCCTACTCTTCGACTGTAATCGTAATTCCAAATTTCAGGATTCCAGCTCTATTAATTCACCCGAATCCAAATTGTATCAAATTTAGTACCATTTCTTTCCCAAACAAAAATTTCAGGATTCCAGCTCTACCCGTTCACCCAAATCCACATTGTACCATATTTAGTACCATTTAGTACTTCTCGTACGCACACGTACGACTTTTCAAAATTTCCTCAATACTACACTCCTACAGTAATCTCAATTCCTAATTCCAACACTATCCGTTTACTAAAATTCAAATTGTACCGAATTTAGTGCTTTCTGTACCCATAAGTACGAATTTCCAAAACTACTTAAATTCTACTGTCCGACAGTAATCTTAGTTCCAAATTTCAGAATTCCAGCTTTATCCGTTCATCCAAATCCAAATTGTACCAAATTTAGTACCATTTAGTACTTTTCGTACTCAAAGGTACGAATTTCTAAAACTATCTCAATCCTACACCCCTATAGTAATCTTAATTCAAAACTTTAGGATTCCAGCTCTATCCGTTCACCCAAATCCAAATTTAGTACTGCTCGTAATCATAAATACGAACTTCCAAAACCATTTCCTTATTTCAACGCCATTTCCCAACCTTGATACTTAAAATTCAGGATTCCAGTTCTATCCGTTCACCCAAATCCAAATTGTAATAAATTTAGTACCATTTAGTACTTTTCGTACACATAAATACGAATTTCCAAAATTTCCCCAATCCTATGATCCAACAGTAATCTCAATTTCAAATTTCAGGATTCCAGCTCTGTCCGTTCACTCGAATCCCTATTGTACCAAATTTAGTACTTTTCGAACACATAAGTACGAATTTCCAAAACCACCCTCATATCTCAGTCCTACACTTCACAGTAATCTTAATTCCAAATTTAAGGTTTCCAGCTACATACATACGTTCACCCAAATCCAAATTGTACTAAATTTAGTACCATTTAGTACTTTTCGTACCCATAAGTACGAATTTTCAAAACTACCTCAATTCTACACCCCACCAGTAATCTCCATTCCAAACTTCGAGATTCCAACTATGTCCGTTCACCCAAATCCCCATTGTCCCAAATTTAGTACCATTTAGTACTTTTCATTCACATAAGTAAGAATTTCCAAAACTTCCCCAGTCCTACAATCCAACAGTAATATCAATTCCAAATTTCAGGAATCCAGCTCTATCCGTTCACTCAAATCCAAATTGTACTAAATTTAGTACCAATTATTACTTTTCGTACACTCAAGTTTCCAAAAACCCTTTGGTGCATCTTTCTTACTCTTCATTAGTGATCCTCAGTCCAAATTTGAGGAATCAAGCCCTATCCGTTCACCCAAATCGAAACTGTACCAAATTTAGTGCTATTTAGTATTTTTCGTACCCTATGTACGAATTTCCAAAACTTCCACAATATTAAACTCCACCAGTAATCTCAGTTCCAAATTTAGAGATTCCAGCGCTATCCGTTCACCCAAATCCCCATTATACAAAATTTAGTTCCATTTAGTACTTTCCGTACACATAAGTACTAATTTCCAAAACCACCTTCATATCTCAATCATACACTTCAACAGTAATATTAATTCCAAATTTCAGGTTTCCAGCTCTATCCGTTCATTCAAATCCAAATTGTACTAAATTTAGCACCATTTAGTACTTTTCGTACCCATAAGTACGAATTTTCAAAACTACCTCAATCCTACACCCCACCAGTAATCTCAATTCCAAATTTCGAGATTCCAGCTATTATCCGTTCACCCAAATCCCCATTATATCAAATTTAGTACCATTTAGTACTTTTCATACACATAAGTACGAATTTCCAAAAGTTCTTCAATCCTACACTCCAACAGTAATCTCAATTCCAAATATCAGGATTCCAGCTCTATCCGTTCACCCAAATCCCTATTGTACCAAATTTAGTACTATTTAGTACTTTTCGTACACATAAGCACGAATTTCCAAAACTACCCTCATATCTCAATCCTACACTACAACAGTAACCTTAATTCCAAATTTCAGGTTTCCAGCTCTTTACGTTCACCCAAATCTAAATTGTACTAAATTTAGTACTTTTCGTACACATGATTGGTAATTTTCCAAACCATTTCCTTTTAGAAGCACCACTTCCCAACCTTGATTTCCATACCAAATTCCTATATTCCTGGGGCCTATTATTGATTTCATTCAAATTACAGATTTTGAAATTGAAAATTGAATAGTTATGACTGTACATCTCCATATACGATAAAATTCTTAATTGCAAATAAATCGTGGTAATATGCACAATTCTATTGCACTTTCATTGATTTGCAAACATTTAGTTATTACCAAAAAGTCAGGTCCATACAGTTTTTAGTTGTTGTTATTTCTGGCCGATTTCTGAATTTATTCCCCTAATGTTGTCTTCAACAGCAACTCATTTGTTCATTTGCGTAATTGATGTTTATACACCATTATCACCAACTGCGACATCTGTTGCAATGGAAGATAACAAATGTCTTGTCTTTCTATTATTTAGTGGTTTACGATAAAATAAGTGCGCCTAGAAGTAAACTACAAAATTTGAAATTATGTGTGATCTCTTACGATATCAAGAAGTTATGGCATTGTTAATTTTACACATGTCTTGCAGAGGGCCAACTAAGTGAATAAGTACGTAATAGTAATGAAAAATAAGGATTTTTGTTGTTGTTATTTTTTGTGGTTCCAGGACGAATTTTCTAAAACCCGGCCTTATCTCGCACATTTGCATCAACAGTGACCCACTGGTAAAATTTCAAGCTCCTTGCTTTAGCCGTTTTGGCTGGGCGTTGATGATGAGTCAGTCAGTCTGTCAGTCAATCACTTATCACCAAGCTCATTTATATATATATAGATATGGAGTTATGTATGATATAGAATTATATATACATATGTATGTTATGATATGGCGATAAAATTGGTGAGAAACAAAAGCTTATGTCATATTGGTTATATCGTGTGGTTTTAAAGCTTTTTTGAGCCATATATGTTCATAAAGTGACTCCAAATTTTTTTCAAAAAAGCTCATATATGAAAACTTTGAAAGCTTTTTGTGCGTGAGCTTTTTTGTCGAATCAACTTATAATTAAGATTTTATCTAATCTTAGGCAAAAGTTCATCAAAATATGATACAGGGATATGAGGTTGTAAAAAAGTCATAACCCTAGTGTGTATATTAAAAACACAGAAGGACAGATGCGCCGTGAGTCGAACTTCCGCGTTATGGCGTGATGAAGTTTTTGCAAGAGACCCTGTAAGCCATCATGAATTAGCATTATATCTTTGTTTGTTGTTTTTGTAGATCACTTAAGCAACAGTGGACAAAGATATAACGTTAATTCCTGATGGCCCACAGTGTCTCTAACAAAAATTTCATCACGCCATAACGCGGAAGTTCGACTCACGGCGGATCTGACTCACGGCGGTTCTGTCACCAAAGCCTTTCTTCACCAAGAGGAATTTTCCGCGCCCCAGACTTTCACCACCATTTTGTTGCACAGTGTTATCTAATCTAATCTAAAAAAATGTGTTCAGCTAGGTGGAAGGTACCACCCACGGGGCAATATCAAAGAGTCAACCTATCTTTAAATTTTTTGGCGGAAAAGTTTTATAGCTGCAGGGAACTTCAAGAGTCAAATTGAGAGTAGTTTCAGCAAAACAATGTAGACCCTCAAAAATGAACCCATGTTGACGAATTTAGTGAAAAAATTTCGTGACCACTGAAAATTCCCGAAAATCGGGATGTACAGTTATATGGGAGGATATACTAAAACATCGACTTATATCGACGATTATTTTTGAATAGACAAACTTGTAGCTAAAATTCTCAAAATACCGATCATTACAGCTAGTTCGGTTAACAATTGCAGCTAAAATTCTCAAAAAACCGAAAATCGGGAGATACCGTTATATGGGGGCTATACCAAAACATGGACCTATGTTGACGATGTTTCGTTGGAGATGTTTTATGACCACTGAGAACTTCAAATGTCAAATTACAACTATTTCGGTTAAAAACTGTAGCTAAAATTCTCAAAATTCCGAAAATAGGGAGGTACCGTTATATGGGGGCTATACCAAAACATGGACCTATGTTGACGATGTTTGGTGGAGATATTTCATGACCACTGAGAACCTCAAATGTCAAATTGCAGATAGTTCGGTTACAAATTGTGGCAAAAATTCTCAAAACACCGAAAATCGGGAGGTACCGTTATATGGGGGCTATACCAAAACATGGACCTATGTTGACGATGCTTGGTGGAGATTATTCATGACCACTGAGAACCTCAAATGGCAAATTACAGCTAGTTCGGTTAAAAATTGTAGCTAAAATTCTCAAAATACCGAAAATCGGGAGGTACCGATATATGGGGGCTAAACCAAAACATGGACCTATGTTGACGAGGTTTCGTGGAGTAGTTTCATGACCACTGAGAACCTCAAATGTCAAATTGCAGATAGTTCGGTTAAAAATTGTGGCTAAAATTCTCAAAATACCGCGAATCGGGAGGTACCGTTATATGGGGACTATACCAAAACATGGACCTATACCCATATCCTTTGGGATATAAGTTTGTTGATCACTAGGAATCCTATGTGCCAAATTATAGCTAATTCGGTCTGCAAATGTGGCGAAGAACGTCAAAATACCTCAATTCCGGAGGTACCGTTATATGGGGGCTATACCAAAGAGTGGACCGATATAGCCCATCTTCGAACTTGACCTGCCTATGGAAAAAAGACCCTTGCGTGCAAAATTTCAGCACTCTATCTCAATTATTGCGGACGCTAGAGTGATTACAACAGACGGACATGGCTAGATCGTCTTAGAATTTTATCCTGATCAAGAATATATATACTTTATAGGGTCGCAAATGATTAGTTCGATGTGTTACAAACAGAATGACAAACTTAATATACCCTCCATACTATGGTGGAGGGTATAAAAAAACATTTTTTTAGATTTTTTAAAAATATTTTTGCTGGAGATTGTTTAAAAAAAAATATTTTTCAAGGACGTGTATTTTTATATATTTTTAGGACTTGGTTTAATAGTAATATTATCGAAAGATTTTGATGTAAATTTTTTTGCAGGATGATTTTTTAAAAAAATTTTGCGGAAGGACGTGAATTTTTTAAAAAAATATTTTGGATAGATGATTATTAAAAATATATTTTTGAGGGACGATTATTAAAATTTTTTCGAAGGAAGTCGATTTTTTGAAAATGTATTCTCGAAGGAAGTCGATTTTTAAAAAGATATTTTTGGAGGACGGTTATTAAAAAAAATTTAAGGTCTTTGATTTAAAGTAAAGTTTAAAATGTATTTTAAACGCCACAAAAATTTTGGCAAATTTTTGTGTTTTTTTTTCATTTTGTTATAGTATTGTCTGTTATCTGTCATTCCATGCTTATAAAGCTCCATCTGTCCTGTATTTACCCACAATTGGACTAAAAAGCAAGCAATTCAAAAAAATCGACTTTTGATCAAACATTTAAATATGCTATAAAAATTTAATCATAAATGTTACATTCATCTATATATATAAAAATGGTGTAAAAAATGTATAGTAATTCATAAAATCAGAACGGCTAGGCCGATTTCTGTAAAATTTTTTGTCAGTTATTCGTATTTTCGAGGAGAAGGTCTTTACGCAAGAAAATTTTGAAAAATCTCTCTGGAAAAGTCGGAAAATTGGAAACATCGAAAATTGAGTTTTGTATGAAATTTTATTCCTTAATAGCGAGATGAAGTTCGCCGGGTCCGCTAGTATAAATTAAAAATGTAGTAAAGTATTTCTCAATTAACAACCAATGGATTGGCATGTAAGAAAATAAAGAATAAAATAAAGCCCGATTGCAAGAAAACTTTATGTTTTAGGGAAAAAAGTTATTTTTTGAAAAAATGCTAAAAAGTCTCAAAAATATTATTTTCAAATTAAAATGTTATGTATTCTCGCAAAAAAATTCTCGGTGGGTTAAGCAATCAGCTGACAACAAATTTTGAATTTTTTTAATATTTTTTTTATGGAATATTTTTTGAGGTCCTAGAAATGAAAGGGATTTTGTAAAAATATTTTAAAAGAATATTTTTTTCCAGTTCCAAGCCTTTTGGATTTTTTGAAGGAATATTATTAAAGATTCTAGAAAAGGCGTGGATTTTTTTAAGTGTATTTTTAGGTTCTACAAAAGGCGTGATTTTTTAAAGTGTATTTTTAGGTTCTACAAATGGCGTGCATTTTTTTAAAGAATATTTGTTCAAGGTCTACTAAAGGTCTTTCTCCTAGATTTGTTTAAACTTTCACCGATCTTTTTCTCCTTGTATTTGCCACAGCTATCGTACTCATGTTTTTTGTTTTCGCCTAAAATTCAGTTTTTAGTCCGATTGGCATTACTGGCAGTGTTGCGGTATTACTACTTCGTTTGCATATTTCAAAGAAATTTCCCTGTTCTGAAAATAATCTGTTTTCAGGCAAGTATCCTCTTTTACATAAATTGAATGAGAGTAGCTACTTTGCAAAGAATTACACATAAAATCACTTATATTTCTATATACACAGAGGTGTGTTTTGGGTGGGTGTGTTTGAGTCCGCTTGTCTTTGTGTCTCTGGATGCATTTCAAATATGTTAACCACTTCAACGTCATGGGTTAAAATGCATGTCAAAAGAATGAAAACTTCTCCAATTTTTTTTTTGTTCTACCCATAAGGAATACATATGTGCCACACACACGTACGCACAAATGCAAATGCACACACATGAAAATACTTAGAAATCCTTGCACCATATATTGCATTCTTACCTAGTTCTGGTGTTGACACATCAGTGTCAAGTGAACCTCTCAATTTCATACCAAATATTTGTTGTTGTTGCATTTGCTGTTTTTATGTTTTCTCACACCTCGTTTGCTATTTTTACCATGCTTTCATCTTGTCTCGTAACATTTTCTGCTTGAAAATCCATATTTCACATCAAGATTCATTCTAGTTTTTCGTGTTGTTGTTGTCGTTGAACATAATCTGTCCTTAAGGTGTATGTGTGTCGCACCTTTTTAGAACGGAAATGAAAACAGTAGCAGACAAATAGAGTGCAATAATCAGAAGACAATAAATAGATGGAGGGATGGGGGTGGTTGATATTTAAACTACTTTGCAATGTTGAGAATTGGAAATGAAGTTTGCTATTTTGTATTGAGGATGAAATCCATTGGAGTTTTTAGGAAATCGGTATTGAAAAATAAGTATACCACCAACTAATATGCAAACATATGTATATACGAGTACATGTTACGATAATTGCCAAACCACTGCATAACTGGTGCCCCCATCTCCCTTGAGAAATGTTCGTGGTAAACATTTTTTCTGAGGACATCTGCGGAACAGTATGAAATAGTAGGGTAGCTATATTTCTAGCGAGGCAGAGCTGTTTTTCTAGGTGTAAAAAAGCTGTGAATTTTTTAAGAATATTGTGCAGGGTCAAAAAAGGGGTGGATATTTTAAAGAATATTTTTTCAAAGTCTAGATAAGACGTGGATATTTTAAAGAATAGTTTTTCAAGGTCTGTTTTTTTTTTCTTTCGTTTTTTCAAAGTAGGATGTTTTTTCTAGGGGAGGGTTACTAACCCGACGCCCAAACCCAAGTTTTTAACGTTCTTATGGGTGAACGCGCGGCACATGTTACCTCACTACCTTTAACGGGTGTTAAAGGCAGTTCCCCAGGTGACACCACAGGGAGGTCAGTGTCCACTTGAGATGAAAGAGGGACCATGATAAATCCTGGGCTTTGCCATGTTAAAGCCGGTCAAGACCGTTGCTTGGTATCATTCATCCCCTACGTCACCCTTTAACTGATACTAGGTCCTCAGTTAAAATTGGAAAGAACCTCTCCGAAGAATTTTGTACCAAAAGAGGTTTCAGACAAGGAGACAGCCTTTCGTGTGACCTATTCAACATTTAGCTGGAAAAGGTAATACGAGATGCAAATGTCAAAAGAAATGGCACAATTTACACCAATACCCACATGTTACTTGCCTATGCTGATGAGATAGACATCATGGGACGGTCAGTAAAGGAAGTAACTGCTACCATTAGGAAGGTCGAAACAGAATCTGCGAAAGTGGGTCTGGCGGTAAACGGCGAAAAGACCAAATTGATGGTGTCGACGCGCAAAGCGTCCATAGAGCTCGGGCCAACTGTGGAAGTTGGTACCTACAATTTTGAGGTAGTTAAAGACTTCGTCTACCTCGGCACTGCCATAAACACAACAAACAACATCCGTTCTGAAATAATAAGAAGAATTGTATTGGCCAACAGATGCTACTATGGTCTAAGTAATCAATTTAAAAACAAAGCCACATCTCGTCAAACAAAAATAACACTATATAAAACGCTGATACTACCCGTGCTAATGTATGGCTCCGAAGCATGGGTACTTGCGCAAGCAGATAAGGCAGTGCTTGGTGTGTTTGAGAGGAAAATTCTTTGAAAGATCTACGGGCCGATTTGCGTTGACGGTGAATATCGACGTCGTATGAACCACGAGCTATATGAGCTATACAAAGACATGCATATAGTTAAACGTATCGAGATGCAACGATTGCGTTGGCTAGGCCATATCATGAGAATGAGCGATGATGAACCCGCTAAAAAGGCGTATGAATACATGCCACATGGCGGTGCACGCAGGATCGGCAGGCCTAAGCTTCGATGGAGCATACAAGTGGATGAAGAAATGAAAAGGCGCGGTATTCCAAAAAGTCAAGCGAAAAACTGAGAGGAATGGAGATCTTTTCTTAGTTCGGTCTATGGAACAAATGTTCTGTAATGGGCCAACTAAGTAAGTAAGTAAGTTTTTCAAGGTCTAGAAATAGCAGGAATTTTTAAAACGATGTTTTTTGAGGTCTAAAAGGGCATGGATTTTTTAAAGAATATTTTATTAAAGAAAAAAGGTGTGGATTTTTAAGAATATTTTTTAAAGTACAAAAAAGGCGTGGATTTTTTAAGAATATTTTTTCTAGGTCTAGAAATGACGTGGAGTTTTTAACAATATATTTTCTGGGTATAGAAAAGACATGGATATTTTAAAGAATTTTTTTCAAGGTCTCGAAAAGGCGTCGATATTTTAAAGAATATTTTTTCAAGATCAAAAAACGTGTGGATTTTTTTATAACCTCCACCATAGGATGGGGGTATATTAAGTTTGTCACTACGTTTGTAACTACTCGAAATAATCATTGTAGACCCCACAAAGTATATATATTCTTGATCAGCGTGCAATTCTACATCGATATAGCCATGTCCGTCCGTCTATCCGTCTGTGGAAATCACTCTAGCGCCCGAACGGATTGACGTAGGTTGATGAAATTTTGGGAAAATGTGTTATATTTTCGTAGGACTTTTGGTATTGAAAGTGGGCTATGTAGGTCCACGCTTTCGTATAGCTCCCATACAAAATGACGCGTGACGCGTCGTAGTTTGAAGGAATTTTTAAGATATTTGGCCCATTTTACCACCGAATTGGTTGTAATTTGGTACTTTGTGTCTCCAGAGGCCAAAAAATATTCCTAGCAAAGTTGGGTTATATAGGTCCACGTTTTGGTATAGCCCCCATATAAGGCCCCATATAAAGTACGCGTCATTATACCCTACACCACTGTGTGGGGAGGGTATTATAAGTTGGTTTTGGCCAAAAAGTTTGTAACGCATCGAAATAATGGTCGTAGACCCATACTTATATATATCAAAATTAATGTCTCGACGAGCTGAGTCGATCTGGCTATGTGTGTCCGTCCGTCAGTCCGTCCGTCCGTCCGTCTGTCCGTCTGTCCGTCTGTCCATCTAAACCTTGTAATCACGCTACAGGTCGCAATTTTGATCGGATCGTCACGAAATTTTGGATGTTGATGGGGGTTCCGGAGGGGAAGAAGCCTATTGATTTTGGTGATGGTCGGATAATATTTAGGGGTCGGAATGGGCAAAAAACTTATGTGGATAAAAAGACAACGTTTTTTTCCAAAGCGAATATCTCAGCTTCTATACGGGGTATACCAAAAGCAAAACCTGACAATAAAAGTAGAAAATATCACCTTTCTAATAATGTAAAGTAGGTTCTCGTAGGTGATCAAACAACGAAGATATCACAATAGTCGCAAATAAAACCCAAATTTTCATTTTTGCGATTTTAATTATAATGACGAATATCACAGCTTTGGTTGGGGACTTTCCAAAAGCAAAGCCTGGCTATGAAAGTAGAAGATCCCATCTTTACAATGATGTAAACTAGGTCGGCGTAGGTGACCAAATAACGAAGATATCGCAATAGTCGGTAATACATCCCATTTTTCCACTTTTTTGGAAATCACGCTACAGGTCTCAATTTTGATCGGATCGTCACGAAATTTTGAGGGTTAATGGGGGTCTCACAGATGAAGAAGCCTATTGATTTTGGTGATGGTCGGATAATATTTAGGGGTCGTAATGGGCAAAAAACTTATTTGGAGAAAAAGACAACGTTTTTTTCCTAAGCGAATATCTCAGCTTCAATATTGGGTATACCAAAAGCAGAACCTGGCCATGAAAGTAGAAAATATCGCCTTTCTAATGATGTAAAGTAGGTTCTCGTAGGTGATCAAACAACGAATATATCGCAATAGCCGCTAATAGAACCCAACTTTTTATTTTTGCGATTTTAATAAAAATGACGAATATCACAGCTTCGGTTGGGGATCTTCCAAAAGCAAAGTCTGACTATGAAAGTAGAAAATCCCATCTTTACAGTGATGCAAAGTAGGTTGGCGTAGGTGGCCACATAACGGAGATATCACAATAGTCGGCAATACATCCCATTTTTTCATTTTTATGTAATCACGCTACAGGTCGCAATTTTGATCGGATCGTCACGAAATTTTGGGGGCTAATGGGGATCCTACAGAGAAAGAAGCCTATTGATTTTGGTGATGGTCGGATAATATTCAGGGGTCGGAATGGGCAAAAAACTTATTTGGAGAAAAAGTCAACGTTTTATTTCAAAGCGAATATCTCCGCTTCTAAAAGGGGTATATCAAAAGCAAAACCTGCTAATGAAAGTAGAAAATATCACCTTTGCAACGATGTTACGTAGATTGTGTAGGTGGTCAAACAACGAAGATATCGCAAAAGCCGCTAATAGAATACAATTTTTCATTTTTGCGATTTTAATAATAATGACGAATATCACAGCTTTGGTTCTAGACCTTCCAAAAGCAAAGTCTGGCAATGAAAGTAAAAAATCCCATCATTACAATGATGTAAAGCAGGTTGGCGTAGGTATCCAAATAACGGAGATATCGCAATAGTCGGTAATACATCCCATTTTTCCACTTTTTTGGAAATCACGCTACAGGTCGCAATTTTAATTGGATCGTCACGAAATTTTGGGTGTTATTGGGGGTCCCACAGAGGAAAAACCTTTTGATTTTTGATAATGGTCGGATTTTATTCAGGGGTCGGAATGTGACAAAAAAATATTTGGAAAAAAGACCAACGTTTTATTTCAAAGTTAATATCTCCCTTCTGTAGGAGGTATATCGAAAGCAAAAACTGGCAAGGAAAATAGAAAATATCACCTTTACAACGATGTTAAGTAGGTTGTCATAGGTGGTCAAACAACAGAGATATCGCAATAGTCGGTAATGCATCCCTTTTTCCATTTTTGTGCAATCACACTACGAAATTTTGATCGGATTGATTGGGGGTTGATGGGGGCCTAACAGAGAAAGAAGCCTATTGATGGTTGGCATACATCCCACTTTTCCATTTTTTATTTGGGTTGTACTGTAGATGCACTTAAATGCGTTTCAAAAAAATTGACCTGTGTTAATGAAGACATTCAGAGCAAAGGCGCTAAGCTATCCCAAGTTTAATATTTTGAATTTTATTAGTCAAAAGCTTATGAACAGGGGTAGTGGTGTAGGGTATCACGTAGTCGGCCCCGACCCGACTATAGCCTTGGCTCACTTGTTTTAAGAATATTTTTTGTAACTTCTAGAAAAGACGTGGTTTTTTTTAAAGAATATTTTTTCAACTTCTAGAAAAGACGTGGATTTTTTTTAAAGAATAGCTTTGAAGTCGTACAAAGAAACCTGGATTTTTTTAAGAAAATTTTTTAAGTTCTAGAATTTTTTAGAATTTTTGTCAAGTTCTAAAATAAGACTTTTGTAACGTGACCGTTTCATATATGTATTTCTACATGCATTCACTTCCATTAACCTCCACTACACGGTCAGCGTAGTAGACAAATTTAACTTCGGTGTTATTAACGATAATCACCGCTGCATAATAATTCTCATTCACTTCGTGTTACCATCCGAATGTATATTTCAGTTTTATGCACCGAAGACGTCGATCACCTGCCGACAAAGCACGACAAGTCGTGTGGCTCGTCCGCAGTCTCTTTACCCGTTAGCTACGATTCGAACACGCTCCTAGTAAGCTCCAAGTCTCTTAGCAAGCTCCAAGCTCTTAGCAAGGTCCATGCTCTAGTAAGCTCCAAGTCTCTTAGCAAGCTCCAGACTCTTAGCAAGCTCCAAGCTCTTAGCAAGCTCCAAGTCTCTTAGCAAGCTCCAGACTATTAGCAAGCTCCAAGCTCTTAGCAAGCTCCAAGTCTTTAAGCAAGCTCCAGACTCTTAGCAAGCTCCAAGCTCTTAGCAAGCTCAACGCTCATAGCCAGCTCAATGCTCATAGCCAGCTCCTAAATATTGACCGACCTTTTCCCCCACAGTAACCCGAATGCAATCGAGTCGAGTCATACACCCGACGACTGCAAAGCCGACAGCCAGCCGAAAGCATTACCGATTGCCCAGAGCCGAGTCGTGTAGAGCCGAGTCCACCCGATAACTGCCGAGCCGAAAGATAACGATTGCCCCGAGCCGACAGCAACTCGAGTCTTGTAGAGCCGAGTAACATCCGACAACTGCCGGGTCGAAAGCTACCCGATTGTCCCGAGCCGACAGCAACCCGAGTATTGTGGAGCCGAGCCACACCCTACAGCTGCCGAGCCGAAGCCACCCGACTGCCCCGAGTCGACAGAAAATCGATTAGTGTGGAGCCGAGCCACACCAGGCGATTACCGAGCCAGTGCCAATCCGACTGCCGCCGAATAACAATGAAACGAACTCAACTAATAACTAATATTGCATCCACTCTCCACACACATACATATATTATTCGTTCATCAAACACAAAGAGTTCACAATAAATATTAAACTTGTAAACACTCGTGTTTTACTTAAGGTTTGTGGGGTCCTTAGGCCGACCCTGGCAGCGACTGAGCCTACCACAGCCCTAGATACAACCACCCGTTATATTTTTTAACGAATATTTTTTAAAGTCGAAAAAGCCTGGACTTTTTTAATAATATGTTTTCCAGTTCTAGATAAGACGTGGATTAAAAAAAGTTCAAATTCTAGAAAGGACGTTGATATTTTAAAGAATATTTTTAAAGTCGATAAAGGCGGTGATTTTTTTAAAGAATATTTTTCAAATTCTAAAAAAGATGATGATTTTTTAAAGAATATTTTTTAAAGGTCTATAAAAGGCGTGGATTTTTAAGAATATTTTTCAAAGGTCTATAAAAGGTGTGGATTTTTTTTAAGTTATAGAAAAGACGTGGATTTTTTAAAGAATATTTTTGAAGTCGAAGAAAAAACCTGGACTTTTTTAAGAAAAATTTTTAAGTTCTAGAAAAGATGTTGATTTTTTTAGAATTTTTGTTAAGTTCTAAAATAAGACTTGGATTTTTTAACGAATATTTTTTAAAGTCGAAAAAAGCCTGAACTTTTGTAATAATATTTTGTCCAGTTCTGGAAAAGACGTGGATTTTGTTTAAAAAATATTTTTGAAGTCGATGAAAAAACCAGGACTTTTTTAAGAAAAATTTTTAAATTCTAGAAAAGATGTGGATTTTTTTAGAATATTTGTCAAGTTCTAACGAATATTTTTAAAGTCGAAAAACGTCTAGACTTTTTTAATAATATTTTTACCAGTTCTAGAAAAGACGTGGATTTAAAAAAATCAAATTCTAAAAAGGACGTTGATATATTAAAGAATATTTTTAAAGTCGAAAATGGCGGGGATTTTTTAAAGAATATTTTTCAAATTCTAGAAAATATGGCGATTTTTTTGAAAGAATATTTTTTAAAGGTCTATAAAAGGCGTGGATTTTTAAGAATATTTTTCAAAGTTTTATAAAAGGTGTGGATTTTTTAAGAATATTTTTTCTTACTTACATACTTTGTTGGCCCATTACAGAACATTTGTTCCATAGACCGAACTAAGAAAAGATCTCCATTCCTCTCTGTTTTTCGCTTGACTTTTTGGAATACCGCGCCTTTCCATTTCTTCATCCACTTGTTTGCTCCATCGAAGCTTAGGCCTGCCGATTCTGCGTGCACCGCCATGGGGCATGTATTCATACGCCTTTTTAGCGGGTTCATCATCGCTCATTCTCATGATATGGCCTAGCCAACGCAATCGTTGCATCTCGATACGTTTAACTATATTCATGTCTTTGTATAGCTTATATAGCTCGTGGTTCATACGACGTCGATATTCACCATCAACGCAAATCGGCCCGTAGATCTTTCGAAGAATTTTCCTCTCAAACACACCAAGCACTGCCTTATCTGCTTGCGCAAGTACCAATGCTTCGGAGCCATACATTAGCACGGGTAGTATCAGCGTTTTGTATAGTGTTATTTTTGTTTGACGAGATGTGGCTTTGTTTTTAAATTGCTTACTTAGACCATAGTAGCATCTGTTGGCCAATGCAATTATTTTTCTTATTTCACAACTGATGTTGTTTGTTGTGTTTATGGCAGTGCCGAGGTAGACGAAGTCTTTAACTACCTCAAAATTGTAGGTACCAACTTCCACAGTTGGTCCGAGCTCTATGGACGCTTTGGGCGTCGACACCATCAATTGGTCTTCTTATAGGCAATAGGGAGAAGACTTATGCCCCTATAGTTTGAGCATACAGTCTTATCTCCTTTCTTGTGGACGGGACATAGGATGCTCAGGTTCCAATCGTCGGGTACGCGTTCTTCCTGCCAGATGGTGCTAACTAGCTGATGCATTCACCTTATCAGCGCGTTGCCTCCGGTTTTAAACAGCTCGGCCGGTAAGCCATCGGCTCCTGCTGCTTTATTATTCTTTAGCCGGTTGATTGCTGTTTTACCTCATCTTGGCCGGGCGGTATACATTCTATACCATCTTCTGGGATTGGATCTGTGGTATCATCGTCTTCGCCACTATTGGATACCAGCAGATTGGAGAAATGTTCCTTCCATATCCTGAGCACGCTATCTGTATCTGTTACCAGATTACCTTGCTGGTCTCTACAGGAGGATGTGCCTGCACCAAAGCCATCTGTTTGATGTTTCACTCTTTGGTAGAATTTTCGGACTTCATTCTGGCTCCTGTAAATCTCGATTTTTTCACACTCCCGCTTTTCCATTTCTCTCTTTTTCTTGCGGAAAAGACGTTTCTCTTCTCTCCTTTTCTCCCGATATCTCTCTCGCGCGCTACGCGTTGCTACTGTTTGCAAAGTAGCTCTATATGCCGCATTTTTCTCTTCGGTAGCAGCACGACACTCCTGGTCATACCATGAATTCCTTTGTGGAGGTCTCTGGAATCCAAGTATGGATTTTGCGGCTGTTTGCATGGATTGGGCAATATGTTGCCATTGTGTTGTTATGTTATCGGGACAAGGAGTGCTCGCGTTAAGCAATTGGGCTAGTTGAGTGGAATATTCTGTGACTATCTGTTGTGTTTGCAGCCTATCGATGTCCAACTTCCACGTTGTATCTGTTCGTGCTTTATTTGCAACGTTTAAACGGGTACGTACCTTTGCTGCAACAAGGTAGTGGTCCGAATCAATGTTTGCGCCTCGGAACGATGGTACATCCAACACGCTGGATGAATGTCTTCCATCTATTACATCATGATCAATTTGATTACTTGTTCTTTGATCTGGAGACAGCCAGGTGCCCTTATGAATATCGAGATGATGAAATCTGGTAATGCTAACTACCATGTTTTTTGCAGCTGCAAAGTCTATCAGCCTCATACCATTGTCAGATGTTTCACTGTGGAGACTGAATTTCCCGACTGTTGGGCCAAAGATATTCTCCTTTCCAATTTTGGCATTAAAATCGCCTGGAATGATTTTAATGTCATGGGCAGGGCAACGGTCATATGTTTCTTCTAAGCGCTCGTAAAATATATCTTTGGTCTGTTCGTCCTTTTCTTCAGTGGGAGCATGAGCACAAATAAAGCTGATGTTGAAGAATTTAGCTTTTATTCGAATTGCAGCAAGTCTTTCATTCACTGGGGTGAAGCTGGATACCAGATGTTTTAGTCTCCGACTAACTACGAATCCGCAACCAAACTCATGCTTTACGTCATGGCAGCTATAATACAGTGCGTCACCTTTAGGTGTTGTTGTGACGCCTTTCCCAATCCATCGTATTTCCTGTATGGCAGTAATATCGGCCTTGTACTTTTCAAGTACGGCTGCCAATGCGAAGACTGCACCTTCTCTATAAAGAGTGCGAACATTCCAGGTGCAGATTCGCAGATCATGGTCCTTAAAACGTTTGCGGGGTTCGTCAACTTTAGAGGGGTTTGTTTTTCTTTTCTTTCGTTTTTTCATAGTAGGCTGTTTTTTTCTAGGGGAGGGTTACTAACCCGACGCCCAAACCCATGCACATGTTAGCTCACTACCTTTAACGGGTGTTAAAGGCAGTTCCCCAGGTGACACCACGGGGAGGTCAGTGTCCACTTGAGATGAAAGAGGGACCAAGATAAATTTTGGGCTTTGCCATGTTAAAGCCGGTCAAGACCGTTGCTTGGTATCATTCATCCCCTACGTCACCCAGAATATTTTTTCAAGGTCTAAAAAAGGCATATATGTTTTAAAAAATATTTTTTTTAAGGTTTAAAAAAGTCGTGGATTTTTAAGAAGTTTTATAAAAGGTCTATAAAAGGTGTGAATTTTGTAAGGATATTTTTTTAAGGTCTAAAAAATGCATGGATTTTTTAAAGATTATTTATTATTTCGTTGTAAGAATAAATGCATTTATACACCCATATTCATCGCTCGCAAAAAATCCACTTCTTGTTTCAACAACAAAACTCACTAAAATGCATCAAAAATATACATCAGGACACAAGAGGCAAAAATAAATTAAATACCTACCAAATCTCGAAAAAAAAAATATTTCTAACCAGGCAAAAATGCACAATGATGATACATTCCTTGGACGCCAAACGAAACGAAAGACACTCACACATGCATTCACTCCCCACCCCCACTGCTGCACTTCCTACCCCAATATAGTACCGAGTACATCACTACAATAACAAATCAAGCAAATGTACATTCCCATCGTAATGCACAGATAATGCAACAACGGAAACAAGTGAGCACCACTTGAAGAGATGATAGATAGACGGCACATATTTTGTGCCATACCAAGACAACGAATAGCTGGTAGGATGCAGCTGTTGTTTTTCGCTAGCTAGCTAGATGGCTGGCTGGCTGTATGGCTTACCACTTTCAAAGTGGAATTTCCAAGGAGCTTTCAACCAACCGCATAACATTTAGAAAATGTCTTCGGGGGCAGTGTGGCACATTTCATTGTTGGCACAAAAGCAAAAGAAAAAAATCAAAGCAAAAAAGGATGGATGGATTGTAAAAAGAAAATATACTTAAGAAGATTGCGCGTCATATGACCAACATGCCGGAAGAAGTTCTCAAGAAAAAATAAATAAATAAACCACATTAAAGTAATGTGTTTATAGAGATGAGATAAAATTGCAGTAATTAAGATTGCATTACAATTAAAGCGAACAGGAGGAGAGGAGTCATGAGATGTGATAAAAAGACAGCTAAGGGCATGAAAGTATATTGCAGACATTTTTCGAATTTATGCTTTCTTTCGAAAAATTAAAAAATAAAATTGAATTATTTATTCTTAAATAAAATTTCCAGTAAAAATTTGGGTGCCATATGGGCTGAATAGCCCATTACAAAGTAATGTAAATAAAATACCAGTTGATTAAAAAATAATGTATTTTAATTTTAAAAGTTGTGGGATTTATGCTCTTAAATCAAAGAAACGTTATCAATTGAGGTTATCTCAGTGTAATTTGAGTTAATATTGCTGTTAATAGTGTTATTATTGTTGTTATTATCCTTTTCTTTGGATAAGGCGACTATTGTAATTGCTCTCATTAATATTTAATATCTCCTCTATGCTGCCAAGATATTATCCTTAATATAGTCCTGTGCCCACATTTATGACAGAATGTGTGTGTATGTGTGTGTGAATTCGCTTAACTTTGTTGTGATAATTATGGCTACTAATGAAGTTAAATCTTACGGATTATCTTCTAAATTGCACAATATGCTTTTACTTAAATAAATTACCCAAAAAATCTCTACATTAAATACCCACGGACAACCATAAGCCACTAGACATTGAAATAAGCAGCAGTATAATATCATTGTAAATCCGAAACTTAAGGTAATAATATACAGTGACAAGCATTTGTGCAAGACAATTGAATCTATTTGACTTTTAAAAAATTAAAATCGATCTTAAATATTTATTTCCTACATCTGGTAGTCTTCTAAAAATAGACATGGCGTTCTTCTATATGCAGGCCTGGTGGTTTTCTCTAAGAAGACGTTGTGGTCTTCTCTAACAGGACTAACAGGGGTCTTCTATAAGAACACCTTGTGGTCTTCTATAAGAAGACCTTGTGGTTCTCTGCAAGAAGACTTTGTGGAATTCCATAAGAAGATCTCTAAGAAGACTTTGTGGTCATTTGTTAGAAGATTTTGTGGACTTTTACGAGAATAACGTGTGGTATTCTGTAAGAAGATCTCGTAGTCTTCTACGAGTAGACCTGGGCCCTATTCCACGAAACAACTTATCTCTTTTCACTTTGCACTTATTAAAAATTAGCTATTTTGAAAAGTGATAATTTTCTTTTCCACAGAATTACTTTTCAGTTTCTCTTTGTACTTAACAAATTTTTCTATCACTGTTCTCTTTCGCAAAGTGGTTGTGCTCTCTTGCTTAATTTGTCCGCCATCTTGCTAAGTCTCTCCGTTCTCTTGCAAAGTGTGGATTCTATTTGTTCCAAAGAACATTTTAACATCTTTGCATTATTTTCTACTTGACAATAAAAAATAAGACATTTAAAAATGGGACGTGAGAACAAAAATTAAAAGCAATTGGTGTTATTAAAAGTGAGTAATGAAAAAAAAATAATAAAATAAAAAAACAATAAAATTAAAATTAAATAAAAATAAAATAAAAAATAGAACAAAAATTAAAAAAAATAAACTAGAATAAAAGAAAAATAAAATAAAATAAACATAACATAAAAATAAAAAAAAAAAACAAAAATAAAATGAAAATAATATAAAAATAAAAGAAAAATAAAAAAATTAAAATAAAATGAACATAAAATAAGCATAAAATAAAAATAAAATGAAAATAAAATAAAAATAAAGTAAAAATAAAATAAAAAACTCTAAAATAGAGTATAGCGTAAATAATTTGTGGGGTGGTTTTCACGATTTTGCTTTGAAACCGCGAGCTTTATGTAAATGGGCAGAAAGAAGATGTTATAGCTGTGAAAATTCTCCATAAGTTTGATCTTTATGATATTTTTGTAGGTTTTACCGTTTTTGAGATATAGAAGTTCAAATCGAGACAATGCACTGGCTATATCGCCTTCTTATAAAATAATGTCATTACTGCAATTTCCCAAATTAAACTTATATATATTGAAAAAAATAAATCATCCAATCTTGTAGAGAATTTTAACAGCTTCAACATTTTCTTTAGTCCCATTTTGATATGACTTGCGGTTTCCAAGCAAAATCTTGAAGATTTAAGATAAAAAGCTAAAAATTTGAACTGAACCTCTATATCTCAAAAATGGTAAAACCTACAAAAAACATAAAGATCAGTCTTGTAGAGAATTTTCACAGCTACAACATTTTCTTTAGACTCATTTCGATACGACTTGCGGTTTCCAAGCAAAATAGTGGAAATCTAAAAACCCTAAAATTGTGAATTTTGATCGCGATTTATTTAAATATCACCCCCCGCGATTTTTTCTGTTTTTTTATTTTTCTTATCTATGAACATTGCTGTTTCTGAATCCACGAAATTTTCCCATGTGTAAGCGGTCTTCATCAAAAGTTAGTTAAGGCGCACTGAGCATGATATTCTATTATAAGGAGGCGATACAGTCAGTGCATTGTCTCAATTTGAACTTCTATTTCTCAAAAACGGTAAAACCTACGAAAATATCATAAAGGTCAATCTTGTGGAGAATTTTCACAGCTACAACTTTTTATTTAAGCCCATTTACATAGGACTCGCGGTTTCCAAGCAAAATCGTGAAAACCTAAAGAACCCCTAAAATGAGAACTTAAATCGCGGTTTATTTGAAAACCCTCCGGCGATTTTTTGGTTTCTTGATATTTCTCATCTATGGGCATTGTAGTTTCAGAATCTGCAAAAACTTCCCAGGTGTAAGCACCTTCCATTTAAATTTGGTTAAGGCACCCCGTGAGGGTGTTGTTCGTTGGTTGGAAGTTCCGAATGGGGTGGTTCGCAGGGTCAAAGTTCGGAATGGGGTGGTTCGGAGGTTAGAAGTTCGGAATGGGGTTGTTCGCAGGGTGGAAGTTCTGAGGGTGATGGTTCTGAGGGTGGAATTTGGAAGAGGGAAGTTCAGAGGTGGTGGATTCTTATAATTTCTTGTCATTACCGTGTTTTCAATATTTCCGAACAAAAAACTTTACTTATTTTAACAATGTACATTGGCAAAGAGAACGTTCACTCCGCAAATTTTAGGCAAACTTATCAAAATTTGGTCTGCAAAAACAAAATGCAAAGTTTTCCGTGGAACGAAAGAGCACAATTTTTTGCAAAATTTTAGCAAAATACACTTTGCAGTTATAACTTTTCACTTAGCAGAAGAGGACGTTTGTGGAACAGAAATAAAAAAGAGAGCCATTTTTTCTGAAAACTTAGCAAACTCAACTTATCATTAGTAACTTATCACTTATCAAAACGGAACGGAAAAATTTGCGAATTGTCAAAAATATTGCCAAGTGCAAAATGAAAAGTTGATAAGTTGTTTCGTGGAATAGGGCCCTAAGTATTCTGTAAAGAAATTTTAAAAACTTTTGTTAAACATTTTGTTATGAAAACAACACAAAAATAGTAGTTGTTTAAAAATCGACAAATATGTTCAATATTGGATTTACCGTTGGTTTGTGTGTATGTTTTGTTTATGAATACATTCAATATATTGAAAGCTTTTGAAAGTTTACAAACATTTACTATTTTTACTGTCGACAACGTTGTCGATTGTCGGATTGTTAAAAAGTTACAGAATAGGCCTACTGGTTGTCTTTTCTAGACGTTGAAAAATATTCTTTAAAATATCCACGCCTTTTCTAGACTTAAAAAAAGTATTCTTTAAAATATCCACGCCTTTCCTACACCTTGAACAAATATTCTTTAAAATATGGACGCCTTTTCTACACCTTGAAAAAGTATGAAATTTCCACGACTTTTCTAGACCTTGAAAATATAGAAAAGCCGTGGATAACTTTAAGAATATTTTTGCAAGGTCGTTGTTTTCGAGGAGAAGATCTGGTGGTGGAAGACCGCGTAGTCTTCATCAAGAAGACATTTTGATCTTTTTATGGCGACCTTGTGGTCTTCTATAAGAAGACCTTGTCTTCTATGAGACCCCGGGACGCCTATTAAAAGATCTCGTGATTCTCTATTGGGTGACGAACCAGGAACGGTCCTGACCGGCCATAACATTGCAAAGCCCAGGTGACACATTGTATTAAAACTGCCATGACATAAATACGGGTAAAAGCAAAATTCTTCATCATTAGCTTTATCTGCGTCCATACTGCCACTGAAAACAAGAACGAACAGACCAAAGATATATTATACGAGCGCTTAGAAGAAACACATGACCGTTGCCCTGCCCATCACACAAAAATTATTCTAGGCGATATTAATGCCAAAATTGGAAAAGAGAATATCTTTGGCCCAACAGTCGGGAATTTCCGTATCCACAATGAAACATCAAACAATGGAATAAGACAGATAGACTTCGCAGCGGCAAAAAACATGGTAGTTGCAGTACCAGATTTAAACATCTCGACATTTATAAGGGCCCCCTGCCTGTCTGCGGACCAAGAAAAACAAAAAAAAAACATGAAGAAGAATTGTATTTGTCAACATATGCTACTTTTGCTAAAGTAAGCAGTTTAAAAACGTCAACGTCGTGCCAATGTATGGCTTGGTGTGTTTAAAAGAAAAATTCTTCGAAAGACAATCTGCGTTGACGGTGAATATCGACGTCGTATGAACCACGAGCTGTATCTGGCTTCGATGGAGTAAACAATTGGAAGACGCGATTGAATAGCGAGGTATTCCACATTGGAGAAATAAAGCATCAAAAAGAGACGAATGGAAATCTTTTATTTCGGCTTAGAGGATTAATGTTCAGTAGGGGGCATACCAAGTACGTAAGTGTGATCACTAACTAATAGAATACCTAGAGGTCTTTTAGAAGACCCAGTGGGTGCCACCATGGCGCAATGGTATGCACACCCGCCTTGAACGCTGAAGGTCGTGGGTTCGATTCCCCGGCCACGCAACATCAACAAATACTCCTCAGTAACGTTGGCCAAATTTCCTCAGCCATGTAAAACTTCTCTACAAGTGGTGTCGTAAGACACGCCGTTCGGGCTCGGCGATAAACAGTAGGTCCCATATCATTAAGTTAATATGAATCGGGGTGCACTCATTGATATGAGAGAAGTCTCCCCTGTCTCTTCGGGGATGTTTGTGGAACAATTATATATTGTATAGTTGTCCTTTTATAAACATTGTGTTATTCTATAAGAATCCACTCCGGATTTTTTTTAAATATTTACACCTGAAAAAAATATTTTTAAGAAATCCTCGCTTGAGAAAAATAATTTTTAAGAAATCCTCGCTTGAGAAAAATAATTTTTAATAAATCCACGCCTGAAAAAATATTTTTCAAAGATCCAAACCTGATAAAATATTTGTAATAAATCCACGCCCGAAAATTTAAAATATCCACGCACCTGATAAAATATTTGATAAATGCACACCTGCAAAAATATTTTCAAAAATCCACGCCTGAATAAAAATATTTTTCAAAAATGCACACCTGCAAAAATATTTTCAAAAATCCACGCCTGAATAAAAATATTTTTCAAAAATGCACACCTGAACAAATGTTTTAAAAAATCCACGCCTAAAAAAATATTTCTCAAAAATGAACCCCTGAAAAAATATTTTTTAACAAATGCACACCTGAAAAAATAAATTTAATAAATCCGCACCTGAAAAAATATTTTAAAAAATTCAAGCTTGTAAAAATATTTTTTAAAAAAATCCAAGCCTGAAAAAATATTTTAAAAAATCCACACCTGAAAAAATATTTTTAAAAAATATTCACGCCTGAAAAAAGTATTTTTAATAAATATTCGAGTCTAAAAAATATTTTTAAAAAATCCTTGCTTATCAAATATTTTTAAAAAATATTCAAGCCTGAACAAAAATATTTTTAAAAAATCCACGCTTGTAAAAGTATTTGTAAAAAATCCTCACCTGAATAATATTTTTAAAAAATCCAGGCCTGAAAAATATTGTAAAAAAATTCTTACCTGAAAAATATTTTTAAAAAATCCACACCTGAAAAATAATTTTTAAAAAATGCACACCTGAAAAAATATTTTAAAAAATCCACATCTGAGAAAATATTTTTAAAAAATGCACCACTAAAAAATATTTTTAATAAATCTCTGCCTGAAAAAATATTTTTAAAATCCACTCCCGTAAACGTATTTGTAAAAATCCACACCTGAAAAAATATTTTTAAAAGATCCATGCCTGAAAAAATATTTTAAAAAAATCCACACCTAAAAAGCATTTTTAAAAATGCACAACTGAAAAATATTTTGAAAAATCCACACCTGAAAAAAATTATTTTTCAAAAATGCACACCTGAAAAAAATATTTTTAAAAAATTCACACTTGCAAAAATATTTTAAAAAATCCACGGCTGAAAAAAAATATTTTTCAAAAAATGCACTCCTGAAAAAATAATTTTAAAAAAGCACACCTAAAAAAATATTTAAAAAAATCCCCGCCTGAAAAAATATTTAAAAAAAATCACACAAAAAACAAATATTTAAAGAAAACCACGTCTGAAAAAATATTTAAAAAAAAATTACATCTCTTCCATTCTTAAAAAATCCACGCCTCAAAAATATTTTTAAAAAATTAACACCTGAAAAAAATATAAAAAAAAACACTTCTGAAACAATATTTAAAAAAAAAACACGAAAAAAATATTTTTCTTAAAAAATCCACTCCTGAGAAAGCATTTTTAAAAACTTCTCGATTAAAAAATGTTTTTAAAAATCCAATCCTGAAAAAGTATTTTTAAAAAATCAACGTCTCCCAAAAAATATTGTTAAAAAAATTCACGTCTGAAAAATATTTTTAAAAAATCCACTCATGAAAAAATATATTTGAAAAAATTCCATTAAAGGATTTTTGTAAATCCACGAATAACAAATATTTTTAAAAAAATCTACGCCTGAAAAATATATTTCAAAATAAAAAATAATTTTACAAATTAGATTTCAGTGTTTTATTAATAAATGCACTTAAAACTAGAAAATAATTTGTCCTTCAGCCGCAATAAGTATATTCTTCCTCATGATGGAATCTCTCAAATAAAACGCTTGTCGTTTAATTTTACCACCATTTTGAATTTATATGCAAGCGTTTTATTTGAGAGATTCCATCATGAGGAAGAATATACTTATAGAGGCTGAGCGACAAATTATTTTCTAGTTTTAAGTTTTATTTTTTAAATTATTTTTATTTTTAACAATTTAGTAAATAACTGAGAAGTCCATAACCAAATTACAGTCAATTTAGGACGAAAATGTAGATAAAAACTTTAAATTGTCTGAAATCGAGTGGTACTCTTGCCCCTATTGGTTTTGGTTTCATATTCATGTATTGTCATCCAAATCTGAAAAGTGTGCAACTGTGTTAAAATAGAGTTACTAGTTTTGAACTAAACGGAAACCAAATAAAACACTGTAAAAAATCTATGCCTGAGAATATTTCCAGCAAAATCCAAATTGTTCTCTTCTATAAGAAGACCTTGTAGTCATCTATAAGAAGACCACGTGTTCTTCTATGTGAAGACAGGGTGTTCTTCTATGAAATAAATGGGGGTCTACTATGAAATGCCAGATTGTCTTCTATAAGAAAACCTTGTGGTCTTTTATAAGAGACCTGATAGAACAAGACCAAGTGTTCTTCTATAAGAAGACTTTGTGCTTTTTTATGATAAGATCTTGTTGGTTCGATAAAACAATCTGGTGGTACTCTATGTAAAGTTTTGCAAGTGTTAGAAGAATATTTTCCTCAATTGCTCTAACACCCCTCCTCCCAAAAATGTACCATAAGGAAATCTTAAATCTCAGATAGTGTATAAAATAGTGATATATCCTTGCTCAGAGCATTATTCTCTGAGATTATTTTACTCTGGATGAATATTTTCGATTCATAGATGAACGAAAATGTCGTGGGCATCACAATCAATTACGAAGGCATTCATTTTATTGCTTTCAACGTCTTCAAAATTATCGCCAAATTAAATTTCGGACTTTACATTTCCACATACATGTGTATACATGTGTGACTGACTTAATCCCATCTTTATGATAACATGACTACATACATATGAGCCAATGTGTATGTGTGGGCCGCTGGTTTTATGTCCACATTTCAGCTATAAAGTGTTTACAAATGTGACACTAATCCTTAGTTAATGATAATAAAAAATCGGACTTTTGTGATTTTGCATGTGTCCGTCGTCCATCCGTCCATTCCAATCTCTTTTCATTAAAGAGATAAACAAGTGTTGTGGCTCGTTTACAACAACGAGAACAAGAGAACATGTAACGACAAGAAGGTTATTAGAAATGCTAACAACTTAAATGGACATGAAAAACAATTGTTCGAGATCGTAAAAAATGCTGCTGATGATGACTGCCATACTAAGCCTGCCTACTAGTCCGGCCAGGATATAAAGCCACTATTACGACATTTTTACGACCAACCCGAAAAAAGCAAAGACCTTTGGTAGTGGATGGAACAGTGATGAAGAAGAACAAGACATCTAAAATCTACAGCAATGATGCGTAAAGTGTAAAGAACTATAATCATGATTGTTGCTTGCTGACGCGTTGTTGCTGTTGTTGTTCGTATATTATTCTTAGGCTGACATAGCCATACAATTAGACCGAAAACGTGTTTATGGCAAGAACACTAACGCCATCCAACCAACCAACCAATGGCCATGTAATTAGGGTTGGCTCATAATTCAGTCCATAATACTAGTTAATGATAGTCTCCAGAGGACAGTTGATGGTCAGCGAGCGATAGCTGTTGGTATGCGGAATAGCAATAGTGTATAGAGATATATAACGTCAATGCAAGATTTTAGGATAGAAAAGTCAATAAAAAATTATGCACATTTATAGCTCGGAAAAATATTTTTAAAATATGTACGCCTGTGTTGGACTATAAGAAGTTGTTTTAAAATATTTAGACCATGAAAAATATTTTTAAAACAATCTTGAGGGCTTAGGGTTACACGTTTCTCCATTCAGGACAACGTATTTGAAATGAGGAGTGAATGACATAAAGGTTATCCACATAGTGCTAAGCGACCTCATGATGTTAAGCGACCCCATGCCTATCGGTGTTTTTCGAAATATGCAGTGGAGCGACAACTGTATTTGAACGCAGCCCCGTTGATTCGTGACCGCCTCATGGAGTAACAGACTAATTTGCAAAGTCCCTGCTGTGGTAAGCCTCGTTGATACTTGGGCGCCTCAACAAGTAACAGACTGACCACAGTCCATTGACTTTACCAATACCTCATAGGTATACGATCTTTTAAAAATTCCGAACATAAACATTCGACTGGTGGTGATATGAATGTCTTTGCATTCTATGTCTTCAATTCCACAAGTTCACTTACCTACCCAGGCTGTAATAAAAATGAACAACGATAGCGATTCCTTTACTACTGTCGCCAGTAGCTCAAGCTCCTGCGAGACACTAAAACGGACTATATGTATGGGTGGGAACGACATGACAGAACTGTTCTCAAACTCATCAAAGAAAAAAAATCTCTGAAAATATATTAAAAAATTTCCATTGAAAAATATTAAAAATATTTTTAAGAAATCTAAGCCTAAAAAATATTTTTAAAAAAATGCACCATAAAATACATGAAAAAAATATTTGTAAAAAATCAAAGCCAACATATTTTTCTATCCACACCCGAACAATGTTTTAAAAAAATCAAATCTTTCAAATCCTTTTGAGAAAATATTTTTAAAAATTCCACTGTTGAAAAGAATAGATCTAAAAAATCTTTTCAAAAAACCCGCTGTTGAAAAATCAAACTGCTCACAGCTTCAAAAAATATTTTTAAACATTTTACGACTGAAAAAAAATCAAAAAATCCACGCTTAAAAAAGTATTTAAAAAATCCATGTAAGTAAAATATTTTTAAAAAGGCTGAAAAATATTTTTGAAAAATATCCACGACTAAAAACCTTTTTTTGCAAACCACACCCGAAGAATGTTTAAAAAAATCAAAGTCTTTCAAATCGTTTTGAGAAAATATTTTTAAAAATTCCACTGTTGAAAAGAATAGGTCTTAAAATCTTTTCAAAAAATCCACTGTTGAAAAACAATTTGAAAAAACTCACTGCTGCAAAAAATATTTTTAAAAATTTTACGGCAGAAAAAAATTTAAAAAATCCACGCCTAAAAAAGTATTTAACAAAAACCATGTTTGTAAAAATGTTATTGAAAAAGCTACTCCTGAAAAAATATTTTTTAAAAAAATGCACGAGTAAAAACTTTTTTTTTTGCAAAACACACCCGAAGAATTTCTTTAAAAAATCCACGGTTGAAAAAATATGTTTAAAAAATTCACCGCTGGGCGTTTTTTATTTGGGATGACGACTTCTATTTTGTTTTTCAAAATAGTCAGGCTTAATCCCATGGTCGTTGTTTTAATATTTTATTACAACAACTTTAATTTATTAGTGGGAAAAAATTGGCGATGTTTACCAAGGGGTAAGGCAGGGAAGACTATAGTCACCGCTGGAAAAAAAGTATTAAAAAATTCACGGTTAAAAATTTTTTTTCAAAAATAAACCAAGCCTGAAAAAAATATTTTCAAAAAAAATCCACGCCAGAAAAAAATATTTTCAAAAAAAATCCACGCCAGAAAAAAATATTTTCAAAAAAAATCCACGCCAGAAAAAAAATTATTTTAATAAAATCCACGCCTAAAAAAATATTAAAAACAAGTAAGAAAAGCGTTAAGTTCGGTCGGGCCGAACTTTTTATACCCTCCACCACAAATTTCAGCCATTTCGGTGGATTGATGTGGCCACAACCTTCAAAATACCGAAATTCGGAAGGTACCGTTCAATGGGGGCTATATGATGGCGTGGACCTATACCTACAAATTTCTGGGGGAAAGTTTTATACGCCTAAAGAAGACTAAATACCAAATTTCAGCCATATCGGCGTGATAATGAGGGTAAAACGTTCAAAATATCGAAAATCGGGAGATATTGTATTATGGGGGCTATATCAACACTTGGACCTATATAAACATTTTATGGTAGAAATGTTTCTTAGCCTCTGGAAACACAAAATACTAAGTTACAACCGATTCTTTGGTCAAATGGGTCTAATACATTCAAAATCTATTAAAATGACGCGTACTTTATAAGGGGTCTTATGTGGGGACTATACCAAAACGTGGACCTATATAACCCAACTTTGGTAGGAATGTTTTCTGGCCTCTGAAGACACAAAATACCAAATTACAACCAATTCTGTTGTCAAATGGGTCTAATACATTCAAAATATATTAAAATGACGCGTACTTTATATGGGTGCTATACCAAAACGCGGACCTATATAACCCAACTTTGGTAGGCATTAGAGTTTGGGAATTCCCGACTTTTTTCCATTCCCGGGAAATCGGGAATACAAATTTCTCATTCCCGGGAACCCGGGAATTCCCGGGAATATGAGAAATGGAGTTTGTGGGGCATAGACGTGACAGAGAGCAAACATAAAGGAAATAAATACTCCTTATATGTATAGTTGTATCATTAGTTACCTCTTTGGAACAATGTGCAACAATATTAACGACGATGCGACAAAATCTTGAAAGTATCAATACATCATATAAGGCAGCTGTTCAAGTCAACCAATTCTTCCTTCGTGTTTCCCACGACCATCTTCTCAAAGGCTTCCTTCATATCAAAGATTGCTGTGCGACTCCATTTTTTAGGTCAATGATATGGGGAGTTCTTTTTATGATTCGAAGGGCGTGTCGATCATAGAATAAATCCGTTGATAAAGTATTTTTACAAGGTTGACCTTGAGTACAAAGCTTCACAATTGCACCACGTTGGTACCAAAGATATAGAGGCGTACTTATATGAACATACATACTATAGTTATTACTGCCACTTACACATTACACAGTTTTTAATATTACATACAATAATTTTGGAGAAAACAACAATTCGAATCAATCACAGAGTTATATCTTAGCAAATTAATATACTTCAGGTATGCCATTAATAAAAATATGGACTAAAACAACAAGGAAATGGCTGCAAAAAGTTGAGAATTATGTGAGGTTATACAGACTTGGAATTTCAGAAAAAAAACAATAATTATTCACAAGACCAAAATGTATGTACTTTACACGAATTATCGCGATTTTTACTATGGGACCTAAGTTTGTTACAAATGATCGGGAATTACGAATTATCGGGAAAAGAATAATCGCAATTCCACTATATTTTCAACATTAAATAACAATAAGACAAATAATATAAGACTTATATATGTAAAATGCAAATTTCCGTATTCCCGGGAATTTCAAAAAAATTTCCCGGGAAATCCCGTATGAAAAAAATCGAGAATTCCCGGGAAATCCCGGGTCGGGAATTCCCGACCAGAAACTCTAGTAGGCATATTTTTTGGCCTCTGGAGACACAAAGTACCAAATTACAACCAATTCGGTGGTAAAATGGGCCAAATATCTTAAAAATTCCTTAAAACGACGACGCGTCACGCGTCATTTTGTATGGGGGCTATACGAAAGCGTGGACCTACATAGCCCGCTTTCAATACCAAAAGTCCTACGTAAATATAACATATTTTCCCAAAATTTCATCAACCTACGTCAATCCGTTCGGACGCTAGAGTGATTTCCACAGACGGACAGACGGACAGACAGACAGACGGACGGACATGGCTATATCGATGTAGAATTGCACGCTGATCAAGAATATATATACTTTGTGGGGTCTACAATGATTATTTCGAGTAGTTACAAACGTAGTGACAAACTTAATATACCCCCATCCTATGGTGGAGGGTATAAAAATCACGGCTGAAAGAAATATTTTAAAAGATCTTTTAAAAGAATCCACATCTAAAAATGGCATCAGTTGAGAAGGGCTGGACCGATTCGAAATGTTCGTCATAACCCAACTTATGTTTTCATGCAAAGAAAATTCGACCACGCCCACTTTTTTCAACTTTAATTTTTTCTACAAAAACTACTGAACTGATTTTCCTGAAATTGTCAGGGAACGTACAGCGATGGCCCTTGATGAAATAGGCTACAAATTTAGATTCGGAGGATTCCCCTATAACCTATTTTTTTAATGCGATATTTAAAATCATTACGAATGTATCGGTTTTGAAATTACCTACTTTTTTAGTACCCAAAGATTTGGCCACACCCTTTTTTTAAAATATGTTTCATCTACGAAACTACTGAACCGATTTTCCTGAAATTTTCAGGGATGTACAAGCATGGCCTCCGGTGGAAATAGGATGTATATTTTCTTGAAGTTTGAAGGGGACCGGGGTCTGCTAGTTTTTAATAAAATCAACTAAAAAAATATTTTAAAAAATCCACGACTGAAAAATTTTGTGTTATAAAATCCACACCTAAAAAAAATATTTTTAAAAAATCCACGTTTTTAACAAATAATTTCCAAAAAACACTGCAGAAAAAATCTTTTCAAAAAATCCACAACTGAAAAAATGTTTTTAACAAATAATTTCAAAAAAACACTGCAGAAAAAATCTTTTCAAAAAATCCACAACTGAAAAAATTTTTTTAACAAATAATTTCAAAAAAACACTGCAGAAAAAATCTTTTCAAAAAATCCACAACTGAAAAAATTTGTGTTATAAAATCTACGCCTAAAAAAATTTGTGTTATAAAATCTACGCCTAAAAAAATATTTTTAAAAAATCCAAGCCTAAAAAAATATTTTTAAAAAATTCACGACTGAAAAAAATATATTTTTTTAAATATTTTAAATATTTTAAATATTTTATTTTTTTTTTTAAATATTACAAAAAAAAACTTTTCAAAAAATCCACGCCTAAAAAATTCTTTTCAAAAATTCACAGTTGAAAAAATTATTTGAAATACATAATATAAATTTATAAAAAAATCTTTGGAAAAAATATTTTTAAAAAATCCACTTCTAAAAACAATTATTATTAAAAAATACACGAAATAGTATTTTAAAAAAATTCACGCCTGGAAAAATATTTTTATAAAATTAACGCCTGAAATAAATTTTTAAAAATCCACTTCTGAAAAAAATATTTTTCAAAAAATTAACGAAGAAAGGATTTTTAAAAAATACATGCCTGAAAAAATGTTTTTAAAAAATTAACGACTGAAAAAAAAAATTTAAATCCACTTCTGAACAAAAAAATGTTTAAAACCACGAAAAAGAATTTTTAAAAAATGCACGTCAGAAAAATATTTTTAAAAAATTAACGTTAGAAAAAAATTTTTAAAATAAAATAATTTTTAAAAACACAAGAAAAAAGGACACTCCTAAAAAAATTTAAAAAAAAAACACTTCTGAAAAAAATTATATTTAAAAAATCCACGAACAAAGTATTTTTAAAAAATTTTCAAAATCTCACTAGAAAAAATATTTTTAAAGAATCCACGCTAGAAAAATATTTTTAAAGGATCCACGCCTGAAAAAACAATTCTATAAAATCCACAACTGAAAAAAAATATTTAAAAAAAAAACCTGAAAAAAATATTTAAAAAATCCGCTTCTAAAAAAAATTTAAAAATCCACGCCTGTAATAAATATTTTTAAAAAAATCCACGCCTGAAAGAACTTAAAAAAAATCCACTTCTAAAAAAAGTTTTTTAAAAATCCACAAAAAAGTATTTTTAAAAATGCACGCCTGAAAAAAATTTCTAAATCCGAAATTCGTCTACAAATATTTTTAAAACAAAATAATTTTTTTAACAATCCACAAAAAAGTACATGCCTAAAAAATTAAAAAATCCACTTCTGAAAAAATTATATTAAAAAAATCCACGAAAAATGTATTTCAAAATCCTCGCTAGAAAAATATTTTTAAAGAATCCACGCCTGAAAAAATAGTTTTTTAAAGTCCACAAGCGAAAAAAATATTTTTAAAAAATTCATACCTGAAAAAATATTTTTAAAAAATCCATGCCAGAAATAAATTAAAATATATATAAAAATCCGCGTAAAAAGAATTTTTAAAAATCCAAAAAATCTACGCTTGATCTAAATACATATTTTTAAAAAGTTTACGAATGAAAAAAACAATTTAAAACCCCTATGCCTGAACTTAATATTTTTAAAAAAGTCCACGACTGAAAAAATTTAAAAAAAAATCCACGCCTGAAAAAATATTTTAAAAAGCTATGCCTGAACTATTTTTTTTTTAAATCCATGCCTAAAATAAATATTTCTAAACAATCCACACCCGAAAAAATTTTAAAAATCTACTACTGAAAAAATATTTTTTAAAAAATCAACGACTGAAACAATGTTTTTAAATAATCTACGACAGAAACAATATTTTTAAAAAATCCACCCCTGAAAAAATATTTTTAAAAAATCCACGCCTAAAATAAATATTTCTAAACAATCCACACCGGAAAAAAATTTTAAAAAATTCAGGAGTGAAATATATATTTATAAAAAACCACGACTGGAAAATATGTTTTTAAAAAATTCACGCCTGAAAAAATATTTTTAATAAAATCCTCGCCTGAAAAACTATTTTTAAAAAATCCATGCCTAAAAATATATTTTTAAAAAATCCACTCCAAAAAAATATTTTTAAAAAAATCCAGTCCTGACAAAAAAAATTGTTTTAAAAAATCCACGCCTAAAAAATATTTTTAAAAAATCCACTCCAAAAAAGTTTTTCTTAAAAAGTATTGCAAAAAAATAGAAATAAAAAACCCCGCCTGAAAAAATATTTTTAAAAAAAAAATCCAGTCCCGAATTTTTTTTTAATCTACGCCTGATGAGAATATTTTTAAAAATCCACGTCTGAAAAAATGTTTTTAAAAAATCCATAGCTGAAAAAATATTTGTAAAAAATCCACACCTGAAAAAATATTTGTAAAAAATCCACTCTTAAATATATTTGTAAAAAATCCACTCTTAAATATATTTGTAAAAAATGCAGGTCGGGAATTCCCGACCAGAAACTCTAGTAGGCATATTTTTTGGCCTCTGGAGACACAAAGTACCAAATTACAACCAATTCGGTGGTAAAATGGGCCAAATATCTTAAAAATTCCTTAAAACGACGACGCGTCACGCGTCATTTTGTATGGGGGCTATACGAAAGCGTGGACCTACATAGCCCGCTTTCAATACCAAAAGTCCTACGTAAATATAACATATTTTCCCAAAATTTCATCAACCTACGTCAATCCGTTCGGACGCTAGAGTGATTTCCACAGACGGACAGACGGACAGACAGACAGACGGACGGACATGGCTATATCGATGTAGAATTGCACGCTGATCAAGAATATATATACTTTGTGGGGTCTACAATGATTATTTCGAGTAGTTACAAACGTAGTGACAAACTTAATATACCCCCATCCTATGGTGGAGGGTATAAAAATCACGGCTGAAAGAAATATTTTAAAAGATCTTTTAAAAGAATCCACATCTAAAAATGGCATCAGTTGAGAAGGGCTGGACCGATTCGAAATGTTCGTCATAACCCAACTTATGTTTTCATGCAAAGAAAATTCGACCACGCCCACTTTTTTCAACTTTAATTTTTTCTACAAAAACTACTGAACTGATTTTCCTGAAATTGTCAGGGAACGTACAGCGATGGCCCTTGATGAAATAGGCTACAAATTTAGATTCGGAGGATTCCCCTATAACCTATTTTTTTAATGCGATATTTAAAATCATTACGAATGTATCGGTTTTGAAATTACCTACTTTTTTAGTACCCAAAGATTTGGCCACACCCTTTTTTTAAAATATGTTTCATCTACGAAACTACTGAACCGATTTTCCTGAAATTTTCAGGGATGTACAAGCATGGCCTCCGGTGGAAATAGGATGTATATTTTCTTGAAGTTTGAAGGGGACCGGGGTCTGCTAGTTTTTAATAAAATCAACTAAAAAAATATTTTAAAAAATCCACGACTGAAAAATTTTGTGTTATAAAATCCACACCTAAAAAAAATATTTTTAAAAAATCCACGTTTTTAACAAATAATTTCAAAAAAACACTGCAGAAAAAATCTTTTCAAAAAATCCACAACTGAAAAAATGTTTTTAACAAATAATTTCAAAAAAACACTGCAGAAAAAATCTTTTCAAAAAATCCACAACTGAAAAAATTTTTTTAACAAATAATTTCAAAAAAACACTGCAGAAAAAATCTTTTCAAAAAATCCACAACTGAAAAAATTTGTGTTATAAAATCTACGCCTAAAAAAATTTGTGTTATAAAATCTACGCCTAAAAAAATATTTTTAAAAAATCCAAGCCTAAAAAAATATTTTTAAAAAATTCACGACTGAAAAAAATATATTTTTTTAAATATTTTAAATATTTTAAATATTTTATTTTTTTTTTTTTAAATATTACAAAAAAAAACTTTTCAAAAAATCCACGCCTAAAAAATTCTTTTCAAAAATTCACAGTTGAAAAAATTATTTGAAATACATAATATAAATTTATAAAAAAATCTTTGGAAAAAATATTTTTAAAAAATCCACTTCTAAAAACAATTATTATTAAAAAATACACGAAATAGTATTTTAAAAAAATTCACGCCTGGAAAAATATTTTTATAAAATTAACGCCTGAAATAAATTTTTAAAAATCCACTTCTGAAAAAAATATTTTTCAAAAAATTAACGAAGAAAGGATTTTTAAAAAATACATGCCTGAAAAAATGTTTTTAAAAAATTAACGACTGAAAAAAAAAATTTAAATCCACTTCTGAACAAAAAAATGTTTAAAACCACGAAAAAGAATTTTTAAAAAATGCACGTCAGAAAAATATTTTTAAAAAATTAACGTTAGAAAAAAATTTTTAAAATAAAATAATTTTTAAAAACACAAGAAAAAAGGACACTCCTAAAAAAATTTAAAAAAAAAAACACTTCTGAAAAAAATTATATTTAAAAAATCCACGAACAAAGTATTTTTAAAAAATTTTCAAAATCTCACTAGAAAAAATATTTTTAAAGAATCCACGCTAGAAAAATATTTTTAAAGGATCCACGCCTGAAAAAACAATTCTATAAAATCCACAACTGAAAAAAAATATTTAAAAAAAAAACCTGAAAAAAATATTTAAAAAATCCGCTTCTAAAAAAAATTTAAAAATCCACGCCTGTAATAAATATTTTTAAAAAAATCCACGCCTGAAAGAACTTAAAAAAAATCCACTTCTAAAAAAAGTTTTTTAAAAATCCACAAAAAAGTATTTTTAAAAATGCACGCCTGAAAAAAATTTCTAAATCCGAAATTCGTCTACAAATATTTTTAAAACAAAATAATTTTTTTAACAATCCACAAAAAAGTACATGCCTAAAAAATTAAAAAATCCACTTCTGAAAAAATTATATTAAAAAAATCCACGAAAAATGTATTTCAAAATCCTCGCTAGAAAAATATTTTTAAAGAATCCACGCCTGAAAAAATAGTTTTTTAAAGTCCACAAGCGAAAAAAATATTTTTAAAAAATTCATACCTGAAAAAATATTTTTAAAAAATCCATGCCAGAAATAAATTAAAATATATATAAAAATCCGCGTAAAAAGAATTTTTAAAAATCCAAAAAATCTACGCTTGATCTAAATACATATTTTTAAAAAGTTTACGAATGAAAAAAACAATTTAAAACCCCTATGCCTGAACTTAATATTTTTAAAAAAGTCCACGACTGAAAAAATTTAAAAAAAAATCCACGCCTGAAAAAATATTTTAAAAAGCTATGCCTGAACTATTTTTTTTTAAATCCATGCCTAAAATAAATATTTCTAAACAATCCACACCCGAAAAAATTTTAAAAATCTACTACTGAAAAAATATTTTTTAAAAAATCAACGACTGAAACAATGTTTTTAAATAATCTACGACAGAAACAATATTTTTAAAAAATCCACCCCTGAAAAAATATTTTTAAAAAATCCACGCCTAAAATAAATATTTCTAAACAATCCACACCGGAAAAAAATTTTAAAAAATTCAGGAGTGAAATATATATTTATAAAAAACCACGACTGGAAAATATGTTTTTAAAAAATTCACGCCTGAAAAAATATTTTTAATAAAATCCTCGCCTGAAAAACTATTTTTAAAAAATCCATGCCTAAAAATATATTTTTAAAAAATCCACTCCAAAAAAATATTTTTAAAAAAATCCAGTCCTGACAAAAAAAATTGTTTTAAAAAATCCACGCCTAAAAAATATTTTTAAAAAATCCACTCCAAAAAAGTTTTTCTTAAAAAGTATTGCAAAAAAATAGAAATAAAAAACCCCGCCTGAAAAAATATTTTAAAAAAAAAAAATCCAGTCCCGAATTTTTTTTTAATCTACGCCTGATGAGAATATTTTTAAAAATCCACGTCTGAAAAAATGTTTTTAAAAAATCCATAGCTGAAAAAATATTTGTAAAAAATCCACACCTGAAAAAATATTTGTAAAAAATCCACTCTTAAATATATTTGTAAAAAATCCACTCTTAAATATATTTGTAAAAAATGCAGGCCTGAAAAAAATATTTGTAAAGAATGAACGCCGAAAAAAGGGTTTTAAAAAATCCACGCCTGAGAACAATGTTTGTAAAAAATCCAGGCATAAAAACGTTTTTAAAAAATCCATGCCTGAAAAAATATTTTTAAAAAATCCATACCTTGGAAAAAATATTTAAAATAATATCCGCACTTGAAAAAATATTTTTAATAAAATCCACTTTCTTATTCTGATAACCCTCGAAGAACCATTTATTATGACTTGAATAATTATATTATACATGTATAAAATATTGCCATCAACCATTCCCAATGCTTTGATTGCAGTGCCGTTCCGGCTTGTGTAAAACATTGTAAAAGCTTTCTTTTGTTTACCTTATTAAATTATGATGGAACAATGAAAAACTTTTCCAATTCATAGCCGTCATTTATTTTGTTGTGTTTCCAACTTTCAAATTAAAAATCTTTTTCTATTTAAAACTTCAACTCTCTCTTCCTCTCTCTTCTTCATTTACTCTGACAATGGACAAAGTGGAGTTTATGTTGATATTGGCTAACAAGGATTTATGATGAAGTGGATAGGATCCATTCAAGCAGGATGTAACAAAGAGTTGTTGCGTTGTACGTAATACCTTACGAATTTTTGTACACATTTCCGGTGTATGTCGGAAATGTCGTAAATAATTTTTATCATGTAATGCAATTGAGATATCCATGTTTTGTACTTTAAGTCGGTTACGACATAGTCTGTTGCTTCCTTGTTATAAATCTAAAACAACTACAAATAGATCATCTCTAATGATGTTACACCTTATAACTTACAATGGCCAACTGTCTAAATGACTGACTGACATTAACTGCTGTTGTCGGACACTTTACAAGAGACAACAGCATAGCAAACGAGCCAAGCAAATGGACGTTGAACATTGTCCACTTGCTTGGCAGCAGCAACTTATTTAAAATGCAAACAAATTTTTTGTTGCTCCTCCTGATGTAGTTGTTGTTGCTGTTCTACTATTTGCTGTAGGAGTTTGAACATCCAACTTTGTTGTTAATAAACTCTTACCTTTTGCCCACCATTGTTCAGGCCATTGTTCCGCGATAAGATGAAGAATAAATAAATCTTCAAGTTAAGTTAAATTTCAATCCTAATTTGTTTCGTTAACACAGGAACACAGAGTAAAGACACTGTCATGTCAATCATGTTGTGCACCACACCAAACTCCTCTCTACTCTCCTCCTCCTCCCTGCAAAATTAAGAAGAAATACCAACAACAAAATCTGAAACAACAGCAGGAAATAGATCTTCAGATACTAAAGACCTGCAACGATGATGATTATCTCTTCGATGTTCTTTCGTTGGCTTTCTTTTGGCTGTCTGGTAAAACGCGTGTTTGCAGCCAATTACTTATTTAGAATGGCATGGAAGGAACACTTGTTTCCTTTTGTGTTCATTTGCAAGGCATAAAAAACGATAAACCAAGGGGTGTGGCAAGATGCGGAGACTGATAATAATAATGGAGATGGAATGATTGAAATAAAGCTGTATTAACAAGTTGTTCATTGTTTGTTTTTTTTTTGTTTCAATGTTTTCTGCTGAGTGAATCTAAGCTATTTGATGAGGGGCGGGCAGGCTGGTGAAGAGTGGGTCAAAAGCAGGGATTTTTTAAGAGTATGTTTAACTGATTTTTAATCAGAGTTATGAAACGTGCCTTATGACAGAATATTATCGTGGATTTTAACGGTTTGTCAAATGTTATGGTCATTAAGGGTTTGCGGGAACCGTAAACTTTATTAGGGATATCTCTCCGAGCTTTGTTAGGGATAGTTCTCCGAGCTTCCTGTTTCATAACCTGCATACTACCATAGTAGGTTGTACTATTAATTCAGCTATGCTTCCCTGAGGTAAGCGTAAAAAATGATTAGAACCAGATCGAGGACCTGTGAAAGGTCCTATGTCTCTAAAGAAATGTACATAAGATCTCTCGAAAGTTTTCTGTCTATATAAGATCTGTATGTGCTCTTCTATATATAGAGACATGCAAAAAGTCTTCCGCCTGTAACATACATAGAAAAGATCTTCATTGCTAAAAAATGTACGCCTGAAAAAAAAATTTTTAAAAAACCAAATGTGAAAAAAATATTTTTAAAAAATCCACGTGTGAAAAAAAAAATATTTTTAAAAAATCCACGTGTGAAAAAAAATATTTTTAAAAAATCCACGCCAGAAAAAATTATTTTTTAAAAATCCACGCCTGAACATAATCTTCTTAAAAAATCCACGAATGGAAAAAATATTTTTAAAAAACCACGTGTGAAAAAAATATTTTTAAAAAATCCACGCCGCAACAAAATTATTTTAAAAAATCCACGAATGAAAAAATATTTAAAAAAATCCACGCCTGAGAAATATTTTTAAAAAGTCCACGCCTGAAAAATATTTTTTAAAAAATCCAAGCCTGAAAATAGTATTTTTAAAAAATCAACACCTTTAAAAAAGTATTTTAAAAAATCCACGCCTGAGAAATATTTTTAAAAAGTCCACGCCTGAAAAATATTTTTTAAAAAATCCAAGCCTGAAAAAAGTATTTTTAAAAAATCAACACCTTTAAAAAAGTATTTTAAAAAATCCACGCCTGAAAAATTTGTTTTTTAAAAAATCTAGGCCTGAAATTTTTTTTTAAAAAATCCACGCTTAAAAATATTTTTTAAAAAATCAACGCTTAAAAATATTTTTTAAAAAAATCCACGCTTAAAAATATTTTTTAAAAAATCCACGCTTAAAAATATTTTTTAAAAAAATCCACGCTTAAAAATATTTTTTAAAAAATCCACGCTTGAAAAATATTTTTTAAAAAAACCACGCCTGAAAACAGTTTTTTTTTTAAATCCACGCCTGAAAACATTATTTTTAAAACAGTATTTTTCAAAAGAATCCACGACTGAAAAAAAAATATTTTTAAAAAAACCACGCCTGAAAAATATTTTTTAAAAATCCACGCCTGAAAAATATTTTTTAAAAAATCTAGGCCTGAAAACAGTATTTTTAAAAAATCCACGCCTGAAAACAGTATTTTTAAAAAATCCACGCCTGAAAAATATTTTTTAAAAAATCCACGCCTGAAAAATGTTTTTTAAAAAAGCTAGGCCTGAAAACAGTATTTTTAAAAAATCTAGGCCTGAAAACAGTATTTTTAAAAAATCCGCGCCTGAAAAAGTGTTTTCAAAAAAAATCCACGCCTGAAAAAGTATTTTCAAAAAAATTCACGCCTGAAAAAAAAAATATTTTTTAAAAAATCCATGCCTGAAAAAATATTTTTTAAAAAATCCATGCCTGAAAAAAATATTTTTTAAAAAATCCATGCCTGAAAAAAATATTTTTTAAAAAATCCATGCCTGAAAAAAAATATTTTTTAAAAAATCGACGCCTGAAAAAGTATTTTCAAAAAAATCCACGCCCGAAAAACTATTTTCAAAAAAATCCACGCCTGAAAAAAATAGTTTTTAAAAATCCACGCCTGAAAAATATTTTCAAAAAAATCTACGCCTGAAAAAAATATTTTTTAAAAAATCGACGCCTGAAAAAATATTTTTTAAAAATTCACGCCTGAAAAAAATATTTTTCAAAATCCACGCCTAAAAAAGTATTTTCAAAAATCCACGCCTGAAAAAGTATTTTCAAAAAAATCCAAGCCTGAAATAAAATATTTTTTAAAAAATCCACGCCTGAAAAAATGAGTTTAAAAAAATATTTTTAAAAAATCCAAGTGTGCAAAAAATACGTTTTAATATCCACGTCTGGAAAAATTTTTAAAAAATCCACGCCTGAAGAAATATTCTTAAAAAATCCACGCTTGAAAAAATATTTTTAAAGAATCGACGTCTGAAAACATATTTTCAATAAAATTCACTCCTAAAAAAATACTTTTTAATAAAATCCACGCCTGAAAAAAACATTTTTAAAAAATGTTCGCCTGAAAAAAGTATTTTTAAAAAATCCACGACTGCAAAAATATGTTTAAAAGATCCACGTCTGAAAATATATTTTCAATAAAATTCACTCCTAAGAAAAAAACTTTTTAATAAAATTAAGAGCGATTTTGTCTAATTTCGATCGGTTAGATATCTGTAGAACACAACCCAAGAAAAAATTTAAAAGAAATTTGACCATGGCCATTTTGACCTTGAAGATGAAGTTGAATGGATTTTGTGTGTTCACAATTTTTGTTCTTTAAACAAGAGCTACAATTTTGCCTCTGAGAGTAAATCAAATTTCTTAACGGTTTGGAAGATATGATCCTGACAAAATGATCCCTTTTGACATCAATGCCTCAAACCATTGAAGGCCTGTAACCGCAAAAGTGGACGAGATAGGCAAAAACGACGAGACACGTGTCTTCTATTTAATGGTCTTCTATCATACTGCGGTCTCAGAATATGGTTAATAAAGCATGACTTAAAAATTACACACAGTTTAATCTGTCTATAGAAGACTGGTAATAGTTAATCTGTCTGCAAAAGACCTGCCAAAAGACTCTTGTCTTTAGAAAAGTTGCAAAAAAAACCTCCAAACGACCTTCTGGCAAAAGGTCTTCGGTCTATAGAAAACTTGTAAGAGGTTCTCTGTATATGAAAAAAAACTTGTAAGAGGTGCTCTATCCATGGAAGACCTATAAGAAGTCTGTCCATAGAAGACCCGTAAGAGGTTATCTCCCCATAGAATACCCGTAAGAGGTCTTCTTCCCAAAGAAGATCCGTAAGAAGACTTCTGTCCATTAAAAACCTGTAAAAGTCTTCTGTCTTCTGTCAATAGAAAACATGTAAGAGATGTTTTGTCCATAGAAGACCTGTTAAAAGTCTTCTGTCCTTAGAAGACCAGTTAAGGATCTTCCGACTATTGAAGACCTGTAGGAGATCTTCTGTCAATAGAAAACCTGACCAAGGTTTTTTGTCCAAGGTTTTTTGTCCTGTAAAATGTCCATAGACCTATAAGAGGCTCTCTGTCCATATAAGACCTCTGAAATGTATTTTGTCCATAGAAGCCCTCTTTTCTGTCCTAAGAAGACCTGTTAGAAGTCTTCTGTCCATGGAAGACCTGTAAGGGGTCTTCCGTCAATAGAAGACTTCTAGGAGGCCTTTTCTAATCATAGAAGACCTGTAAAAGGTATTCTGTCCATATAAGACCTGTAAGAGGTCTTCTCTCCATAGAAGACCTGTAAAAGGTCTTCTGTCTATAGAATACCGGTAAGAGGACTTCAGTCCTTAGAAGGCCTATAAGAGAAGGCCTGTTAGGGATATTCTGCCCAAAGAGGATCGATAAGAGGTCTTCTGTCCATGGAGTACCTGTAAAAGTTCTTCAGTCCCCGCTAATTATTTGAAGCCCGTTCCCTTGGCTGTGGTTGAGACCTATAGACCTATCTTATTCACTTATATTAGTACCTCCCACACAAAATTTCAAAAAGTTTAGCAAAAGTACAATTTAGAAACATGTCTCGGATCGATTTAAATTTTTTTTTTCAACAGTTTGTCCTTGCGGCCTCTTTTACGATAACATATTTTTTCGGGTGTGGTCCATATTTTCCAGAGGGTGTACACGATACTACGAACTAATGGTTTTACGCCCCAAGTATGACGCGACGAAATCCGTTTCAGATAATTGGGAGTCGATTTAGCAATGCCCGTCCGTCTGTCTGGCTGATGCGCATGGTAACTCTCGATCGGATCAACCGATTTGGTTTAAATTTAGTTTAGCAGCTCATCTCGGATCATTTTGAATTTTTTTGCAACAAGTTTTTCTTGCGGGTCCTATTACGATGGGGGCAAGTTCATTCTTCTTGAGATAATAGCTCAAAAGCTCAAAAAAGTCTGCCGGCACCAACTTAACTGGGTAGTACGTAAGATAACTCTCGAAGAGAGAAACCGATTTGGTCCAAACTGTTTTATTTCTTGCAGACTCGGATTACGTCCGAATATTGAACATGTCGAACCATTCTTTCGGTTACCTACCTCACAACATAGATTAGGTTCAAATATGGGCTATAACGACGATTCACTTGTATTAGTACCTTCCACACAAAATTTCAAAAAGTTTAGCTAAAGTACAATTTAGGAACATGTCTAGGATCGATTTAAAAATTTTTTTCTGCAGTATGTCCTTGCGGCCTCTCTTACGATGGCATATTTTTTTCGGCTGTGGTCTATACTTTCCAGAGGGTGTACACGATACGACGAACTAATGGTTTTATGCCCCAAGTATGTCGCGACGAAATCCGTTTCAGATAATTTGGAGTCGATTTAGCAATACCCGTCTGTCTGTCGGTCTGGCTGATGCGCATGACAACTCTCGATCGGATCAACCGATTTTGTTTAAATTTAGTTTAGCAGCTCATCTCGGATCATTTTATAATTTTTTGCAACAAGTTTTTCTGGCGGGTCCTATTACGATGGGGGGCAAGTCTGTTCTTCTTGAGATAATAGCTCAAAAGCTCGAAAAAAGTCTGCCGGCACCAATTAAACTGGGTAGTATGCAAGATAACTCTCGAAGGGAGAAACCGATTTGGTCCAAACCGTTTTATTTCTTGCAGACTCGGATTACGTCCGAATATTGAACATGTCGAACCATTCTTTCGGTTACCTACCTCACAACGTTTGGAAATAGTACAGTTTAAGGACTGTTCTGGAAGCATTTTTAAATTTTTGGCAACATGTTGTGTATGCGGCGGCACAAGTTACGACGGTACATCTTTATTTGGGGGCAAGTCCATTCTTCCTGAGAAATTGACCCAAAAACTCAAAAACTACTGTAGACATCAGAAGTATTGTGTTTAATTCTTTTGTTTAGGTCCAAATTTGAGGATATATCACTGTCGGCACAGCAGACTGATACATTCTAACTAAATCCCAGCGGGTTCTCTCGTACCGGATTGACCCGGAACAACACAACATCAGTGTTCCGGCCAGCGGCTGCCACCTGAACGTACACATGTTTGTATTTGTTTCGTTTTTCTGTGTTGGAAGCAGCATATCTGGGAATGACTGCTCCGGATTCATTTGGTCCGTGCCCAGATGGAGGAAAACCCAGGACCACTACATTTGCGCTCGGACCACTACATTTGATGCAATAGTTGTCAGGTGTGGGGGTTGCTCTGGACTTGTCCCCGTGAGGGACTACGACAGAGCAATGTTGCTTCATGAACACACTCCCCAGTGAGTCGCCATCGTATGATTACGAAACTCCCCCACACACGCAGCATTTAACACCTGCCGTTGTAGAAAATGCAGAAAATGCATCCTTTGTGCAATTTTATTGCAATGGACACCGAGGTAAGATCGAGGGAATAGTGGACTTCATGAGTTGGAAGAATATCAAAGTCGCGGCGGTGCAAGATACCAAGCTCAACAGAAAATGCAGCTTACAGCGTTGTGACGGTTACTACGTACTAAGGAAGGATCGCACCAGAAGTGGAGGTGGAGCACTAGCTTTCATATAGCACCAGTCTGTTCAACACAGACCTATCTCGCTTGAGCCTGTCTCTAATGACCCATACATGTAATGTATAGGGGTAAAAGTCAGGCATGGAACTGCTGAACGTATACATCCCATGGATTAATAGCTATATCTCAGGTTATGAGTCTAACATTAGCCCGCTCTTGGAAGGTCATAACCGTCTGATCTTGGGGGACTTTAATGCGCATCATGTGATGTGGCATTCGGTTCTCGGAAACGACCAGAGGCGTACAGCGCTGGCTGAGCTGATTAACAGCTTGCTCGGTCAATGAGGACACTACCAGAATTAGAGGAAGGTGTCACAGTTCGCCAGACATAACCATCGTGTCATCTGGTCTGACAAATGACGGCACATGGCAACCATTTATTTCCCTTGGATCAGACCATCTCTCCATAATTATATCCATTACCATAATATATACCTGCTGGTCAAACTTCCCAGCAGAGGCGACGGGATTAGGAAATGAGCGTGATGAGCTTCGCCGAGCCAACCTCAATGACCCCAAAGTCATGGAGCTGATACTGGAAGTTAACAGGCTGGTCCGCGATCATAAGCGCAACAAGTGGTTAAATCGTCTGAAGAGTTGGAACATTGGAGCCGAATTAAGTGTATTGTGGGGAACGGTTAGTCACTTTCGAACCCTGGACTGACCCGAAGAGCTGCGCAAGTTATTTTAATCGACAGTTTGTCAATCACCCTGGGAGTGAAAGGGCGAAGAGAAGAGTACTACGTCGCATCAGATCTTTTCCTGCAGAGGATGAACCACCACAGTATACAATGGATGATGTTGCGAATGTCATCAGGAACGCTAAATCTCCAAGGCGTCTGATGGAATCTCCATGGTAATGCTGAAACAGCTGGATGAGCCGGGAGTGGGGTATCTCAATAAAGCTCTCAACTTGTCGCTAACCACCCTCATTGTTCCCGAAGTCTGGAAAATGGGCAGGGTGGTCCCGCTACTGAAGCCAGCAAAAGTGCCCATTCGCTTTTGTCGCTTGTAGCAAGGACCCTTGAGGCCTTAGTCCTTCCCAGCGTCAGAAATAACTATCCTGTTGCCGATCATCAGCGTGGATTCCTTAAGCAGCACAGCACGACTACAGCGCTGCAGGCCTTCTCCGCATATATTTGTAGAGGACTCAACCAGAGACGGCCGTGTGATACAACTGTGATGGTGGCGCTTGACTTATCAAAATCCTTTAATACTGTCAGACACTCCACGCTGTTTGAGGACATTGAGCATACAAGCCTCTGACCAAGCTTGAAACGTTGGATAATCAATTATATGTGTGGACGTCAGTCGTACGTGGAATTCATGAACAAGTAGTCCAAACAAGAAACAAGGAGTTTCCCAAGGTGGGGTGATATCTCCGGAACTGTTTAACCTCTACCTCTTCTGCATCGAGATCGGCATCGATATCGTAACGTATGCGGATGATTGTACTATCCTGGCGTCAGGTACTTATGCTGATGACATCTTACCTCATTTTTCCACGCGAGGAATATGCAGATATTCGCCACTAAATCTATTGCCCCTCTGTTCACCACATGGACGGTGCAGTATGGAATAGAGTTGAACCTCGTGGTCGATGGTAGCAGAATTCTGACCTCTAATTGCCCCAAAATTCTAGGGGTCTCATTCGACACTGCTTTCAAGTCGTGCGCGCACGCCACAGTTATCTGCGACAAACTGAAACGTAGAATCAAAGTTCACAAGTCCCTAGCCGCCAGTACTAGGGGTGCAGACAGGAAACATTATTGGCTACATATATCGCTATAGGTCGGTCTGTGGTAAGCTATGCGGCTCCATATTCAAACTTCTCAGAATGCTGGGTGACGTAGGGAATGAAAGATACCAAGGAACGGTCCTGACCGCCTTTAACATGGCAAAGCCCAGGATTTATCTTGGTCCCTCTCTCATCTCAAGTGGACACTGACCTCCCCGTGGTGTCACCTGGGGAGCTGCCTGTAACATCCGTTAAAGATAGTGAGCTAATATGTGCCGCGCGTTCACCCATAAGAACGTTAAAAACTTGGGTTTGGGCGTTGGGTACCCTCCCCTTGAAGAAGCAGCCTACTATGAAAAAACGAAAGAAAAGAAAAACAAATCCGTCTAAAGTTGACTAACCCCGCAAACGTTTTAAGGACCATGATCTGCGAATCTGCACCTGGAATGTTCGCACTCTTTATACATAAGGTGCAGTTTACGCATTGGCAGATATACTTGAAAAGTACAAGGCCGACATTACGGCCATACAGGAAATACGAAGGATTGGGATAGGCGTCACAACAACACCTAGAGGTGACGCACTGTATTATAGCTGCCATGACACAGAGCATGAGTTTGGTTGCGGATTTGTAGTTGGTCGGAGGTTAAAGCATCTCGTCTCCATCTTCACCCCAGTGAATGAAAGACTCGCTGCAATTCGATTAAAAACAAAATTCTTGAACATCAGCTTTATTTGCGCTCATTCTCCCACTGAAGACAAGGACGAACAGACCAAAGATATATTTTAAGAGCGCTTGGAAGAAACTTATGACCGTTGCCCTGCCCATGACATTAAAATCATTCTAGGCGATTTTAATGCAAAAATTGGAAAGGAGAATATCTTTGGCCCAACAGTCGGGAAATTCAGTCTCCACAGTGAAACATCTGACAATGGTATGAGGCTTGTAGACTTTGTAGCTGCAAAAAATATGGTAGTTAGCAGTACCAGATTTAATCATCTCGATATTCATAAGGGCACCTGGCTGTCTCCAGATCAGAAAACAAGAAATCAAATTGATCATGTTGTGATAGATGGAAGACATTCATCGAGCGTGTTGAATGAACGATCGTTCCGAGGCGCAAACATTGATTCGGACCACTACCTTGTTGCAGCAAAGGTACGCACCCGCTTAAACGTAGCAAACAAAGTATGAACAGACACAACACGAAAGTTAGACATCGGTAAGCTGCAATCACAACAGATTGCCACAGCATATTCCACTCAACTATCCCAATTTCTTAATCAAAGCACTCCTCATCCCGATAACATATCAGCGCAATGGCAAAGCATTGCCCACTCCATGCAAACAGCCGCAAATTCCATACTTGGATACCAGAGACCTCCACCAAGGAATTCATGGTATGATCGGGAGTGTCGTGCTGCCACCGAAGAGAAAAATGCGGCATATAAGGCTACTTTACAATCCGTAGCAACGCGTAGCGCACGAGAGAGATACTGGGAGAAAAAGAGGGAGAGGAGAAACGTCTTTTCCGCAGAAAAAAGAGAGAGATGGAAAAGCGGGAGTGTGAAAAAATCGAGATGTACAGTAGCCAGAATGAAGTCCGAAAATTCTACCAAAGAGTCAAGCATCAAACTGATGGCTTTGGTACAGGCACATCCTCCTGTAGAGACCAGCAAGGTAATTTGGTAACTGATACAGATAGTGTACTCAGGATATGGAAAGAACATTTTTCAAATCTGTTGGTATCCAATAGCAGCGAAGACGACGAATATACCACAGTCCCAATCCCAGAAGATAGTATTGAATGTATACCGCCCAGCCAAGATCAGGTAAAGACAGCAATAAGTCGGCTGAAGAATAATATGGCATCAGGAGCCGATGGCTTACCAGCCGAGCTGTTCAAACTGGAGGCGACACGCTGATAAGGTGTATTTATCAGCTAGTTAGCACTATCTGGCAGGAAGAACGAATACCCGAAGATTGGAACCTGAGCATCCTGTGCCCTGTCCACAAGAAAGGAGATAAGACTGTGTGCTCTAACTATATGGACATAAGTCTTCTCCCTATTGCCTACAAGATAGTGTCAGGGATTATGTGCGAATGACTAAAGCCTATGGTCAATGAAATAATTGGGCCATACCAATGCGGCTTTAGACCTGGCAAATCCATCATTGACCACATATTTACCCTGCGGCAAATCCTGGAGAAGACCTAAGAGATGCAGATCGATACTTACCACCTTTTTATTGATTACAAAGCAGCCTTCGACAGCCCGCTGCGCTCAAAGGTATTCCAAGCCATGTCTGAATTTGGTATCCCCGCAAAGCTCATCCGGCTTTGTAAAATGACATTAATTGACACGAGGTCCTCAGTTAAAATAGGAAAGAACCTCTCCGAAGAGTTTGGTACCAAAAGAGGTTTCAGACAAGGAGACAGCCTTTCGTGTGACCTATTCAACATTTTGCTGGAAAAGGTAATACGAGATGCAAATGTCAAAAGAAATGGCACAATTTACACCAATAGCCACATGTTACTTGTCAATGCTGATGACATAGACAACATGGGACGATCAGTAAAGGAAGTAACTGATACCTTTAGGAAGGGCGAAGCAGAATCTGCGAAAGTGGGTCTGGCGGTAAACGGCGAAAAGACCAAATTGATGGTGTCGACGCGCAAAGCGTCCATAGAGCTCGGACCAACTGTGGAAGTTGGTTCCTATAATTTTGAGGTAGTAAAAGACTTTGTATACCTCGGCACCGCCGTAAACACAACAAACGACATCAGTTGTGAAATAAAAAGAAGAATTGTATTGGCCAACAGATGCTACTTCGGGCTGAGTAAGCAGTTTAGGAATAAAGCAACATCTCGTCAAACAAAAACAACGCTTTACAAAACACTGATACTACCCGTGCTGATGTATGGTTCAAAAGCCTGGGTACTTGCGCAAGCAGACAAGTGCTTGGTGTGTTTGTGAGAAAAATTCTTCGAAAGATCTATGGACCAATCTGCGTTGACGGTGAGTATCGACGTCGTATGGATCACGAGCTGTATCTGCTATACAACGACATCAGTATAGATAAACGTATAGAGATGCAACGATTGCTTTGGCTAGGCCATATTATAAGAATGAGCGATGATGAACTTGCTAAAAAGGCGTATAAATTCGGGCCGCATGGCGGTGTACGCAGAATTGGCAGGCCAAAGAATAGTGGATGAAGAGATGACATGGCGCGGTATTCCAGAAAGCGAAGCACTAAACAGAGAGAGTTGGAGATCTTTTCTTAGTTCGGCTTATGAAACAAATGTTCTGTAATGGGCCAGCTAAGTAAGTAAGTAAGTAAGTACCCGAGGGTGTTTGTCAGTTCTCCTACCGGGCGCGTCCCCACCGGCGGATAGGGGGAGGCGGATGACCGTACTAATTTGTTCTGGATCTAGGGAATTCATTTGTGATTAAACCTGTTCCAGAGCGGATTAGTACGATCACCTGCCTCAGGGAAATTTATTTTCCCCGCGGACAAAAAAACTGACTATGGGGGTGTTCCCCTAAAACAAAAAACACAATATGAAGAAAGTTGGACAAAGTAAAAAAGTTACGGTGCAGGGCTTAATAAACCCAGTACCGGCGGGTGATGTTGATCTGCACACGAGTCACACCCCGTCGTCATCATGCGATCGTGAGCAAATCTCTCCCACAGGTGTGGGTGCCTTGGCACCTGTGGTCGAAGGTAATGCGACAAGCACACAGCCTAAGGGCAAATACAGGGAGGAAGAGACTGAGAAGCTAAGGGGAAGTTCATGCTCGACCCAGCCTTCAGATACAGGTAGCGACTCAGACTCCAAATCCGATAGCGAAAGCAAAAATAATATAACCGTCATGGAAATCCCAGAAAAGGAGGAGGTCCACAAGATGGTAGACGAAGTGAGCGACAGCATTGCAAAGCTCACAACACACAAGAAGCAGCTGTCTGGTGCTCAACGACGAAAGTTCAGGAAGCAACGGACAAGCAAAAAGGCTATATCGCAGGATGCTCCCACAGGGACCATGAACACTCCCTCCACTTCTTCGGAAGCGGCGAAGAGGATCAGATCCCCCGAAGAGCAGAACACTGTAAAGCCGACGAAGAAGAAAAAGAGCTCCACATCCCCAAACGTTCCGAGTGCACCGCGTCAAGTACCACGCAAAGGAGACTGTTCCGAGAATCCTTTGGCAGAGGGCGACAAAGTCAGCTCGAACGTGAAGAGGGTGTGCCCAGCCGCGGAATCGACTGCAGTGCCTGGGGATTCTGTGAAGAAATCCCGGACCCGGCAGAAGAGGAAGAGGGCTGCGGAGACTGGTAGAGAGCCGCCATCTTACGCAAAGGTAGCCAAGAAACGCTATAGGGACGAACTCTGCTATGCAGTGATCGATACCAATAGAGGTTCCGGAAAGCTACCCAAAGACCATCTCCCAGCAATTGAGGAAATGGTCAACAATAAGATATTGGATCACATAATGATTGGAGGTGATCCAATTCAAATCATCAGCAGCGGGGTCAAAGGGGACGTGATGGTGTTCCAATTTGCCCAGCATGCAAACGTTGCCGCCCTCAAGGATATTATCAGCAGCATAATACCTCCATGGGAAAACGGCAAACTAAAGTTGGTGAGGAAAGACCAAATTCCTCAACTAACAAAAACTTCTGTATTCGTCAGAGGATGGGGCAGCAAGTTCGAGACGGAACGCATGCTCGAAGTCTTTGGTCGTCAAAACAAGGACTTGGACGTGAAGAGATGGGAGGTCTTCCACAGGGAGGAGCAGGAGGACGGAACTCTCCTTGTGGTCGGAATTGACCATCTCTCCATGGCTAGTCTGACAAAGACTAAGGGCAGGGCTTTCTACATCTCCAACGCTGTCCGCTTCAAAGCAGGAAAGGCGGTAATCGGCGAAAGCGAGGAAGCCAAACAAAATAGCGAAGAGGTTTTACCTCCCAGCAACAATGTAAAGGGAGTCGATGCCGTAATCACCGACTCTCAAGAAGCCCGTTTACTGGAGGACCAATGATTGAGGTCATCCAGATAAACCTCCATCGGAGCGAGACGGCAACCATGGCCCTGATGGAGAAAATCAATACATGTAAAATCCATATTGGCTTGATCCAGGAACCTTGGACTATTCAGAACAAGGTCTCTGGACTAAACCATATAAACTACCAATTGTTTTATGCAAAGACGGGGTCTCGACCGAGAACCTGTATAATATGTCACAAAAACTTAAGTTTTCTTTTCTCTCCAGAGTTTTCAACATCGGACGCAACTGTGCTGAAGCTGGGGAATGGCAATATATACCTTGCATCAGTATATTTACCGTTCGACTCGCCGACACTACCACCTTCGTCGGAACTGCAGCGGTTGGTGAGGAAAGCAAAACATACAGGTAACGAAGTACTAGTAGGTAGCGATGCTAACTCACACCACATTGCGTGGGGTAGTACTAATACTAACAAAAGGTGCCAAGCCCTTTTAGATTTCTTGAATACTAACGACCTAATAACCCTTAACATAGGCAATAAAGCCACCTTTGTTAACAAGATTAGGGAAGAGGTATTAGATATCACAATATGTTCCGAAAATCTTATAAACGAGGTGCAGAATTGGAGGGTCTCGGAAGAGCACTCCTTCTCGGATCATCGTTATATAAGATTTGAACTAACACGGCCACCGCCGAAACCTATAAGTTTCCGAAATAAATCCAAAACCAATTGGATAAAATTTGGGAAACTAATAAAAGATAGGCTAGGGCACGATAGATATGAATGCCTAAGCACGGAAGATGTAGACAGAAATGTCAACATTATAACGGAGGTCTTAGTAAAGTCATTCGAAGAAAGTTGTCCCCTTCGAGAGAGGAAATCTGTCTACGAAAAACCCTGGATGACAGGTGAAATTCGTAACAAAGGCAAAGAGGTCCGAAGGCTTTACAACAGAGCTCGACGAAAGAAATTAGCTGTATTCTGGGACAACTATCACACAAAACTTAAAGAATACAACAAAATGACTAGAACAGCAAAGCGCAATTCCTGGAAACTTTTCTGTGAACAGGTAGACAGCGTAAATGATGTATCCAAAATAAAAAAGTTTCTATCGAAAACCCATACACAAACCGAGGTGAATGATATGGGAAATAAGATGGAAACAATCGAGGACACGCTGGGGCTTTTGATGAATACACATTTCCCGCCGAACACTGCGACGCACGCAGGGTTGCCGGTAATGAGGGAATGTGATACAGAGGAAGCACCAACAATTGATGAAGCGATGGTAAAGGATGCCATCAAGAGCTTCAAACCTTTCAAAGCAGCGGGGCCGGATGAGATATTTCCGGCCTTACTCCAGAAAGAGATGGACTACATTGCGCCCAAACTATCTGGAATTTTTAACGCATGCTTAAAACTTGCGTATACTCCTAAAGCCTGGCAGGAGGCGAGGGTAGTATTTATCCCCAAACCTGGGAAGGCTAGTTACGCAATTCCTAAGTCTTATCGTCCGATAAGCCTAACATCCTTCCTGCTTAAAACCATGGAACGAATAGTCGACACCATGATTAAGAGCAAGATTCCAAACGATATGCTTAAATACAAACAACATGCATACGTTAAAGGTAGATCAGTGGAAACCGCATTACATGAGGTTGTACACCACATCGAGAGCACCTTCGACAGGAAGATGTATACACTGGCGGTATGCATTGATATCGAGGGTGCTTTCAACAACGTCAGCACCGAAACCCTAATCCAATCCTTAGATAAGTTTCAGGTGAATCGGGCCCTCAGGGACTGGATAAGCCACATGCTAAGGAATAGATGGATAAGCTGCGGGCTACTTGACGTAAAAATAAAGGACAAAGTTGGTCAGGGTACGCCACAGGGGGGGATTTTATCCCCACTCCTATGGGTCACTACCATAAATAGTCTATTAAGGAATTTAACCGATGAGGGATTTGACCCAGTCTGTTATGCAGACGACGTTATAATACTTCTGAGGGGTAAAAATCCAAACTTGCTATGCAGAAGAGCTGAATCAGCCCTAAAAATAGCGTATAACTGGGCTAGACCAAGAGGTCTTAATGTAAACCCGGAAAAAACGGAAATATGTCTGTTTACTAGGAAAACAAAACTGGGACACTTTGAAGAACCAGTTTTCCTAAACAAGACGATCAATATTTCCAATAAAGTCAAATATCTGGGAGTAATTCTGGATAGGAAACTTAAATGGAAAGACCATATTCAGGAAAGAGCCAATAAAGCTCATAGATGTTGGTCAACCTGTAGAAGGGCTATAGGCGCCAAGTGGGGTCTTAATCCTAAGATGACACACTGGCTATACAAAAGCGTAGTTAGACCTATTCTAACATACGCTTCAGTAGTCTGGTGGACAGCTATGGATAAAAAGTGTAATATTAAAATACTACAGAAAGTCCAACGAATGTGCTGTCTAAGTGTAAGCGGCGCAATGAGGACAACATCAACGAGGGCTTTAGAAACTATTCTATATATACACCCAATAGAAATCCAGATAAGGTATGAAGCGGCTGTCGCAGCTATTCGACTTAAAGCGATGGACGAGTGGATCAGTAAGGACCACGTAACATACCATCAAAACATTCTACAGGTAACAACGGGAGAGTCAATGGATAACATTGCATCGGACCGTATACCTGAAACATTTGTAGCTGCCTCATGCGAGGCATTAATTCCAGACAGAGACTCGTGGATCGGCGGAAATCTAGCACAAATGCCGACTGGAAACTGCTGTTATACAGACGGCTCAATGCTAGGTGGGAGAACGGGACTGGGTCTCTTTATTGAAGAACCAGAGACCGAAATATCTCTTCGTTTGCCGGATAACAATACGGTCCATCAAGCGGAGATCCGAGCGATCACAGAGTGTCTGAACTGGCTTAATGCCAACACGAGGCCAACTACTGTAAACGTCCTTACGGACAGTAAAACTGCAATCAAAGCAATAACATCCAAGACAGTAAAATCACAAACAGTCCTGGATTGTATAAATTCGATCAACAGCTATACTCAGCATGGCACGGTGCGTATAATATGGGTACCGGGACATGCGGGGAATAGAGGTAATGAGATAGCTAATTCTCTGGCAAAAAAGGGAAGGGAATTAGCAACTGTAAACCTAGCGAACGCAAAGCCACTAAATGCGTCTCGGCTAGAGTTAAAAAATTGGGCAAAAAATGCCCACTTATCCCTATGGAATAGAGAGGAATTAGGGGAAACCACAAAAATCCTATGGGGAGACCCAAATGAGGAAAAAACTAAAAACCTACTACTGCTAGGTAAAGCAGAGTTGAGTAGACTTACAGGTGTTCTTACAGGTCACCTCGGTTTACAAGCTCATCTGCACAAAATTAATTGTGCAGACAACAGCGTATGCAGGGCATGCGGAGAGGATGATGAAACATTGGAGCATTTTCTCTGCAAATGCCCCGCTTTCGCAAACATCAGATCCCAGTTCTTAGGGAACGACACAATACCAGATCTTAATCAGGTAATTGTAGACGACCTAAAACAATTACGGGATTTTGTTAAGGGAACAGAGTTCCTTAATTAAATTATAGTAGAGTCCCCTTCTTCAAAAACTTAGACTAGAGCGCACAACAGGCCTACTTCATGGCTTATGTGTATGTCCACCAGGACATGTGGCGAGTACTCGCCCCTCTTTTCAACCTAACCTAACCTAAGTAAGTAAGTAAGTAAGTAAGTAAGTAAGTAAGTAAGTAAGTAAGTAAGTAAGAAAGGCGCAGGGTGCCTCCTCATGTCTACAGTGGACCATTTACATGAGGAGACAAAGATTCTTCCTGTACAGCAATACAATGAGATACTTTGGTTGCAGTATTTGATCGGGTGTTGCCGTGAGAGCCATCCCAATCACCATCTGGTGAGTAGGCCCGACACACTTCAACAACGCTATCCACGCTCTACACGAAGAGGTCCAACGAAGCAGGAGAGAACCCCTAGATCAACAGACATATCAAGCAGGTTTAAATGGTATTGTCGCGGACCCAGTTTCTAAGGCCATAAGCAAATATAAAGTGAATGAAGTCCTCTGAGTACATCCCCCATCTATCGCAGCTGAGGAGTGTCAGATGCCACGACCAATGAACGTAAACAAACCAAACGATTCCCGTACCAATCACACAGAGCCACAAACTTTTCAGTGTCTCTGAATCGTTTCGTTCTCACAACCAAAACAAAACCACAAGCTTTTCAATGCAAAAAGATGAAAACTGTACGATTGCTGAAATGTACATCGGCTATGCTGTTCCGAGTGGTAACATTCAACAAAAGAATTATTGATAAACGTTTGCTGTGCGATGTGATGAATGAACACTCAGACACACGCACACACATGTGATTGCTTAACAACCCTATAAACCAACGTCGCATAATTGGGCACATCAGCATACTACTACGGTTGATGTTTTATCAAACCCCAAACGTTTTTAAATTACTCACATGTGTTTAGTACAATTTGGTTTTCTATCTGCTGTTGTGGAGTTGAGAACCCGCACGACTCACTGCACCTTTTCCCATCGAAACAGCCACTCATCCTGAAACTGGATATAGACCCAGAGCCTGATTGAGCAGAAGAACGAACACACAAACATATAATAATAAACACTTGTAGAACAACAACATTCTTACTAGTTTTTTTCTAAGTTTTTATTGAGGGTTACGTAAGACTAAATTCTGAATTTTAATTTTTCACATTTCCTAACGAAATATCATTATCCATACGTTATTTGGTAATGATATCTTTTTATCCTCTGTATTAGCATTATTTCGTAATAATATTTTTTTTCTGCTAACATTTCGACCATGTAACGTATACGTAACAGTTTTATGAGATTTTACATCAATTAAAACTCATACGTACCCATGCCTATGGCAATTTTTTTGAAACTGATTTTTTATTTATGTTGTTTTGAATTTTCTTGCCAAACTAAACCACTTATGTGGTAAGTCAAAATAAATGACATATGCTTTGTTTGCATTTATAAATAAAGGAAAAATTCGTTAGTTGTCAACATATTTTCAGGCACTTGAGTACAACAACAACTTTCTTTCATTCTTTTCCGTCCACTTGGAACAAAAGTCAACTCTAAACAAGAAAAGCCTGAAACAAAAGCTAATTGCATTTTTTGTCTCTACTCTTTACAGCTCATGCCGTTACACCGAAAGGATACTATTTTATGGTTAGTTTGTGTGCGTGCGTGTGTGCGTGTGTGCGAGATTTTAACATTGTTTTGCAACCAAGTGGTTTGGCAGTTGGTTGGATTATTTTTGGCATTTTACCTCCTCTAAATTGGTTATTTACAGCTGAAAAAAATAGAAAACTAGGTACAAGGGTCTTGTGCTATGGACTGCTGCAACACAGCTTAGACCATCACATGCAACAACAACGGCAACAACAATAAAAAAGATAACAACTCGTTTTTTTTACTACTTCATCTGAGAGATTAAAACAAAACAAAAAAGCCAACAGCAACCACTACTAATGGCTAAATCTGAGTTATAAAAAGATCACGAACGTTGTTACGTGATGGTGAACTGCTTTCAAAATTGTTAAAACTGTTGCGTTTCCATTTTTTTATTTGAGTTGTTCTTTATTACACAGATATTACAATACTGAGTGACTGTTGCTATTGTGGCACGCAAGCAAAATGCAGCAGCAACAACAACAACATAACTTGAAGCTTTAAATTAAAAATATCCAATTCAAAGATAGGCAATCAAATAAAACAAATTAAACAAAAAGAAGAGTATGAATGAGTTAAAAAACGAAAACTGTGCTATCCGTAATGGAAGTGGGTTTGCCTACTTTTCAAGGAAATGGTCAACATTGTGAAAGGTAGATAAAGTTCTAGATAAAGTTCGAGTTTGAAGCGTGCATTTTTAAAAACAAACATTTTTTCAAATGTTTTACGACTTTGAAGCGGGGATTTTTAAAAAATATTTTTTCAAACAGTTTCCGACTTTGAAACGTGGATCTTAAAAAAAAATATATTTTTTTTCAAACATTTTTTGATTTAAGCGTGGATTTTTAAAAAATATTTTTTCCAACATTTTCCGATTTTTTAAATTTTTTTTATAAAATTTTCCGACTTTGAAGTGTGGATTTTTTGAAACATATTTTTTTTAAATATTTTCCGACTTCAAGCGTGGATTTTTAAAAAAATATTTTTTCCAGCATTTTCCGATTTTTTAAATTTTTTTTATAAAATTTTCCGACTTTGAAGTGTGGATTTTTTGAAACATATTTTTTTTTAAATATTTTCCGACTTAAAGCGTTGATTTTTAAAATATATTTTTCCAACATTTTCCGATTTTTTAAATTTTTTTTATAAAATTTTCCGACTTTGAAGTGTGGATTTTTTGAAACATATTTTTTCAAATATTTTCTGATTTTAAAAAATATATATTTTCAAACATTTTCGAACTTAAACCGTGGATTAAAAAAAAAAATAAAATGTTTTTTTCCAACATTTTCCGACTTTGAAACCTGAATTGAAATAATATTTTATTAAACATTTTCCGAGTTTGAAGCGTGCATTTTTAAAAACAAACATTTTTTCAAATATTTTACGACATTGAAGCGGGGATTTTTAACAAATATTTTTTTCAAACAGTTTCCGACTTTGAAACGTGGATCTTAAAAAAATATATATATTTTTTTTCAAACATTTTTTGATTTAAGCGTGGATTTTTAAAAAATATTTTTTCCAACATTTTCCGATTTTTTAAAATTGTTTATAAAATTTTCCGACTTTGAAGTGTGGATTTTTTGAAACATATTTTTTCAAATATTTTCCGATTTTAAAAAATATATATTTTCAAACATTTTCGAACTTAAACCGTGGATTAAAAAAAATTTTAAATGTTTTTTTCCAACATTTTCCGACTTTGAAACCTGAATTGAAATAATATTTTATTAAACATTTTCCGACTTTAAGGCGTGAATTTTTATAAAAGCGTGGATTTAAAAAAGAAATTAAATTATTTTCAAACTTTAAAGCATGGATTAAAAAAAAAAACATCACACATTTTCCGACTTTAAAGCGTGGATTTTAAAAAATATATTTTCAAACATTTTCCGACTTTGAAGTGTGTATTTAAAAAAAATATATATTTTTTAAACGGATTTAAAATATATTTCAAATATTTTCCAACTTTGAAGAGGGGATTTTTAAAAAAAATATTTTTCAAACATTTTTCGTCTTTGAAACGTGAATTTTTAAAATAATATTTTTTTAAACATTTTCCGACTTTAAGGTGTGGATTTTTAAAAAATATCATTTCAAACATTTTCCGAATTTGAAACATGGATTTTTATAATATTTTATTTTAAACATTTTCCGACTTTAAGGCGTGGATTTTTAAAAAATATTTTTCAAACATTTTCCGACTTTAAGGCGTGGATTTTTAAAAAATATTTTTTCAAACATTTTCCGACTTTAAAGCGTGGATTTTTAAAAAATATTTTTTCAAACATTTTCCGACTTTAAAGCGTGGATTTTTAACAAATATTTTTTCAAACATTTTCCGACTTTAAAGCGTGGATTTTTAACAAATATTTTTTCAAACATTTTCCGACTTTAAAGCGTGGATTTTTAAAAAAATATTTTTTCAAACATTTTCCGACTTTAAAGCGTGGATTTTTAAAAAATATTTTTTCAAATATTTTCCGACTTTAAAGCGTGGATTTTTAAAAAATATTTTTTCAAACATTTTCCGACTTTAAAGCGTGGATTTTTAAAAAATATTTTTTCAAACATTTTCCGACTTTAAAGCGTGGATTTTTAAAAAATATTTTTTCAAACATTTTCCGACTTTAAAGCGTGGATTTTTAAAAAATATTTTTTCAAACATTTTCCGACTTTAAAGCGTGGATTTTTAAAAAATATTTTTTCAAACATTGTTCGACTTTAAAGCGTGGATTTTAAAAAAATATTTTTTCAAACATTTGCCGACTTTAAATCGAAGATTAAAAAAGTGTTCAACATTTTCCGACTTTAGAGCGTGGATTTTTAAAAAATATTTTTTCAAACATTCTCCCGCTATAAAGCGTGGATTTTAAAAAAAAATATTTTTTCAAACATTTTCTGACTTTAAAGCGTGGATTTTTAAAAAATATTTTTTCAATCATTTTCTGACTTTAAAGCGTGGATTTTTAAAATATATTTTCTCAAAAATTTTCTGACTTTAAAGCGTGGATTTAAAAAAAAAAAAATTCAAACATTCTCCGGCTTTAAAGCGTGGATTTTTAAAAAAATATTTTTTCAATCATTTTCTGACTTTAAAGCGTGGATTTTTAAAATATATTTTTTTAATCATTTTCTGACTTTAAAGCGTGGATTTTTAAAAAATATTTTTTTCAATCATTTTCTGACTTTAAAGCGTAGATTTTTAAAAAATATTATTTCAAACATTTCCCGACTTTAAAGCGTGGATTTTTAAAAAATATTTTTTCAAACATTTTCTGACTTTAAAGCGTGGATTTTTA